>NW_009206044.1:52225-76023 GCF_000690835.1 Fulmarus glacialis | reverse complement strand
GAGAAGAGAAGAGAAGAGAAGAGGGAAGGTTGCACACAATGTTTTCCCTTGCCTCTGCTTAAGCATCTCTGCAAGACAGACATCACTGGGAGATGGATGCTCACAGCAAAAACTACTTCCTGTACATAGCTACATACATCAGACATCTGACCAGTATGTTCTTGTTTTTTTCACAAAAGATTGCTGGAAGAGGAAGGTATCCTTTGCCACAATAGCTTCATATGCAGGAAGGAGGAGACAGCATCTCAGTGTTTACTGGAGAAATATGAAGCCATAATTCTTACACCCCAGGAGCAAGCCCTAGCCACTGGAGCACGAGAGAGGAGAAGGAGCATCCCTCACCTGTCTCATTGAAGCTCTACAGGCAGGAATACATGAGACACAGGGCTAACCAAGAATATGATTTGGTATCTAGTGGGATAGACTTCTCCGCTGAAGAGAAGGTGAGAAACATCAGTTCTGTTTCTTCTAGGGTTATTGAAGAGGGACAAGTATATCTTTTAAATATTGAATGTAAAATGCATAAGGAGCCACAGGAGCAGAAGCAGGACTTAAGTGTGTAAAGCAGGAGAGATGCTTCTTTCTCTCTGGGATTTACAGCTGGGAGTGCTATCCTAGAAAATGCTTTCCCAACTTCTCCCACAAACACAGTGAACAAGGAAAACAGTTATGTCACTGATTGTTGTCACTGCCTTTTAGATTATGTGGTACTTTTATCCCATGATTTTGGATTAATAAAAACAGTAAATGTCTTTACCAGAGTGTCATTCCTCCATTTGTTTAGATGGAAGATAGATAATTCGCTGCAAAATGGTCGCAGTGTTAACAGAAGAAATAGAGAGCATCCTTAACCCATTCTAGCCTACACAGTAGTAGTTAAGCCATTGGCATTTTTGTCCAGAGAGTCTGTCCCCCAGACTGAGATTTAAATAAAACCCAGTTCTCCCACAGAACTTTGGGTTTGGAGCTCTGCTTGTGAGAGGGAGGAGAAGGGGCACATAGGCAGCTTATGGCAGCTTTCCTTAATCAAGTGCATGGCTGCTGATTTTTTTTTTTTCCCCACATGCATCTGTGGGTGGATATTAGATCCAAACAAAGCCAATCTGATTAAACTTGTCATGGAAACTCGTTACAGAAAAGCCTTTTCTGGATAACCCAACGAGGTTACTAAGCCCTCTCAAGATGTGAAGACACAGAACAAGCACTTGGGGCTCTAGAGAGTCTGACATTCACACTTTCAGACTGACTTAAACTTCACCTAATTTTCAGTGAAATTCTTCCTATATGTCCTTTCTCTGTCTTTAAAAATTGAGACAATAGATGATAAGCATGAACATGTTAAAATAAAAATTTATTAAGAAAAGAGAACTGTCAGCGCTATCCTTCCAAAGTAGTTACACTGCCTACCTTCATTTGACTTTCATGTTGCATGTCAATTGATCTGAGCCTTTGGACTTAATTCTTAGAGTAAATTTTATGTATAGATAAGTACATACACATACACAAATAAAAATTCTAACATTAAATATAAATACCATGGATAGTCAAATACCTTTGGATAGCACAAAAATGGATAAGGCAAAGCGTGACCCTCAATAAAGATTCTTAGAAATTTAACAAGGAACATGAATCCAGAAAGGTCATTGCATTATGCTATTGTCCAATCACAGTGGCAATTAGCCCATAATTACCATGTTACTTTATCAAAGGATGCTTGTTTTAGACAGGATTACTGTAAGATCTGTCTTTGCTCGTGTTCATTTCTTTGTTCCATACAAATAAAAGGCTGGAATTGATCCCATCTTCATTCATTGGACTTTTGCCTTGTTTTGCAAGCTGTGCTTAATTTTTTTCAGAACAAAATAATCTTCTCTGAGGTTGTGTTGATAGAAAAATTACTTTGTCACATGATCTCTACATTCTGATTTTAAACGGCCATGCATCCTCACTATATCAGCAACACCAAAGCTCACAGAAGTCTCATAAAGTCAGTATAAAAAGCAAATGCTGTTTACTTAAATCAGAAACACAATGCTAGCCAGACCTTTTTATTAACAATCAACACTGTAAAACCCACTTAGTCCAATAAAAAACATTCATATCATGTAAGAAAACAATAAAGAAATGAATAATACTTGGTGTGCAATGTTTTCCCCAAAGGGGTAGGGCATTAGGATTATTTACAAGCTCATACTCTTGCCCTCATATTTTATAAACATTCAACTCAGCACAGATTTAGATCTTGCTAGTTGTGTTTGA
This sequence comes from Fulmarus glacialis, assembly GCF_000690835.1. Taxonomy (NCBI): domain Eukaryota; kingdom Metazoa; phylum Chordata; class Aves; order Procellariiformes; family Procellariidae; genus Fulmarus; species Fulmarus glacialis. The sequence continues at coordinate 73,764 of NW_009206044.1, read as the reverse complement.
CTTTTCCTCAACACCATTTGTCTAGTAGGTCTCCAGTGACTTTAAAAGGATATAGCTTAGCTTAGCTCTAAACTCTAATAGGCTTACCATATTGCAGCAGAGTACAGATGAACCATAGGGTGAAACAGTAATTCTCTTGCTTTGGGCTTTTCTCCCTGAATTGGCATTGCCCAACAGTTAGGAAAAAATGATACTGCAAAGTTGGCACTACTTTAGGCCAAAATCAGGTGTCAATCAAAAAACAAAACCAGTCCTGAAGCAGTCAGTTCTTCTCTTTCTGAGTTTCCGTTCAAGTCATATGGGTCCAAAGTAGCCAGGCTTGAGCTGGCAAGTCTGCATAGCACTACGGCAACTGATGAGCCTGCTAGCTCCCAGGCAGCGGTAGATATCTTAGCACTTAGACTTAGTTAATTTTTTAGTATTCTCAGATTCAGATTGGTAGGATTGAACCTTTAAAATATACTCTGAATAACTACCAGCACATAATTTCCCTCCCTTAAAAAAGGTGGCGATTCAGGGTAGAGTTCCTCTTGGTTGTTCTTGAAGGAGACAACGGAAAGGAAGTTAAAAATAAAAAGCCACTCATTGTAGTCAAAAGTCAAAGAGCAGTTTCAGGACTACATCTCCAGTCTTCCCACTTGTTCACAGCAGGAAAATTCTGAAGATCAAGGAAAGCAGTGAAAACACTGCTCAGATTTACAAATTAGGTGGGAAAATAAGCAAGAACCAGTCTACTTTATCTGTATACACTGGAATTAAAATAGCAACAAATAAGGATTAGCAAGTAAATAGTGAGTAAGAGTAAGAGAAATACTGCATGTGTATATTAAGTTTTGAGGATTTATGATGACATTTTTATGAAACTCTAAAATCACTATGAGGAACATAGCAGCTGATAGCATTCATTTAGAGACTAGCAGTTTTCCTAGTTGATGTACTTAAGAAGAAACAGCACATTTAAAAAAAAAATTGCAACTGTTACCTCTTATCTAACATGACTGTTAGAAATTTCCTCTGCATTTTTCCCGTGTGATATTATAGCAATGGCAGCTTGGGATCTATACACACAGATGGTGAGGAAGAACTCTCTTAAGCATGTTTTGCTTTTCACCATTCCTCCTGTGTGACACAACTTGACTATCTGCAGTCCCTTGAAACCAAAGCAAGATATATTGTGTGGAAAGATTAGTTCTAAAAATACTATGTAAACAACTGCAGGGCAGCCTGAAAAGCCATTTCAAATTTACACCAGAAATTTTTCCTTTTGAAATGATTAGATCACCTGGAATTCTTCTTTCAAACATATACAGCTTAGCTGTGTTCACACCATGTTTAATGAGTTTAACAGATGAACCTGGGATAATTCCAAATAAATTCCAAAAACGTTTATATATTTCTGCAACATACAATTATGAAAATTGCAACATACAGAATGAGATATTTAAAAATCTAAGAAATAAATGCAATCATAAATCCATGTGAAAAAGTTGTGTGCTAAATATTATTAAAAGTGTAGGAAATGGTTTCTGCTTCAGTGCTTGCATATAGAGCAGCTGACCTTAGAATTTCTATTTATTTATTTATTTATTTTTACTAGAACTAGTGAGAGGTCTGTAAGACTCCCAGAATTTAATGTTAGCTACTTCTTTCTCTAAATTTTTTTCTGGTAGAGTCATTAGAGATCACTCAGTCCTTCATTTAAAGCAGTCCCTAAATGAAATAACTAAAAAGTCATATCCAGCTTTGTTGGTGAGTAATGCATACTTTGCCTGTAAATAAACAAAAATATATTAGCTTACTGCAAACATTAACAACCATCATTAAGAGATGTAGAGTACCATCTCAACTACCTCAGTGTAGTTGGTCTTAAGTATTTTAATGAGTTAAGATAAGATCATATTTCATCATTGCCACAGTACTAAAAATTTTAGCACAAATCTCCATGACTGGAATTCATAAACATGAGTAATGGCCTAAGATTCTTAACCATTAAATAGAGAGAAACAAGAGTCTTGAAGTAGGATTTAAAAGGTTCAGCATGATAAATGGAGAGGGACACATCAAAGCTTGCCTTTGGGAAATACTGTAGAGGGATGCCTCCAAATTCCCACCTCCCTTTTGTCTCTCTCTGCAGGCTAAAATGTCTCTCTCTGCTGCCTGCTCATTCCACATGGCTGGCAGGAGGGAATCCCAAATTCTAATCCCTCCTCAAGGGAGGGGTTGTTAATTTTAATGGAAGGGGCCATTGAATAAAATGAATGCACGGAGATCAGAATCCTATACCCAGAATTTCCTATTTTGAGCCCTCTCCTCACTCGGTTTCCATTTTTTCTTAACTTTAATAGGAGCGGAGGGCACCTACATCTCAGCCCTTCTTCTAACTTGCGGGTCACCACTTATACCTGGTGCGTGGGAATACGTCTACACAGATAAATGTGGACAAATATAAGTTCACACTGACTGTCCTCCATGTTAAGCATGTGAAAGGCATCTTTGTTTTTAAAACCCATATGACTGCCATTATTTTGTCCTGCAGTTTTGAAATGTCTGAGGCTGAGGAAGGATTTAACTTGCATCTTCCATCTCGTTCACACTTGCATCTAAATTTTACATAGCTTCAGCTTGTGAAATGAAACCCACTCCTAAAGATGATGAATTTGGTAGAGTTGTATCAATTGCTGTGTTAGTCAAATAAATTCCATTTATAATGATATTTATGTGATTAAGTCCCTTTGTGAACCAAAGCCCACTGGCCTGCAACCATTTAGGAGGACCTGGTAAGAGATTATCCACAGGTTACTCTTTTAATTCTAGAAATTAATTGTAATAATACTAAGTAAAAAACAATCCCCCCCCAAAAAAACCCAAACACCCTCAAAACCAGATAACAGCTTTATTTTAAGTTCAGATTTTTTCTCAAAAATGCTTTGATTATTTGGGGATCACAAATCATTTGTTTATCAATGAATAAAACATAATGTCTACTGAAGTAATATTAAATGTTGTTGGCCCCTTGTAAAGTTTCCCAATGTGCCTTTTCCTGAACATATTACCAAATTGCATGACGTCTCCCAATAGTAAAAGTTGTCCCTGAATAGCAAAAGCACCTCTGTAATAAAGGCATCTTCCAAATATTTAATGATAGATAATGTGTTGTGAACAGGAGACAAAATCTAAATAATCACTCTAGAGAAAAACTGCTGTCGCTGAGGTTGAAGCTAAAATGTCTGCCAAAATCCTGTTAAACATGGAACTAAATATAATGTGGTAACTACCTGAGAAGTCTAACCCTGGTATTCAACTTTTTCATCATCTAATACTCCCATTAAAGGATAAAGAGAAACATCCCTTGTGTGTGCTAATTCATAAATTCAGTGGAAAGACCATCTCCTTGTTGGAGATAGAGCATGAGCTATCTGTGGTGATTGGGGAGATCCCTGTGAGTTTGAACTGTTCTGGGTTGCAGAGTAGAAGGCATCACAGTCGGTGCTTTCGTCCTTCAGATTACAGCTAGATTGCCTAGGCACCCATTTGCATCCTTTTTCTGTGTTAGGAAATAAAGCTTCTTATTAAACATAACATACTTTTTCAGGGAAAAATGTTTCATTTAGGTTTTATTAGGGCAGTGCATACTCTCCTTATGAAAACAAACAAAATTAAACCAAACCCCAATATTTCATCATAAATCAAGATTGGTTAACTAACAAGGACTTATCACCAGATGAGGTAAGTGATCATTAGAAGTAAATTAAAAGCCATGCTCAAAGAACAGAAAATACTTTGGAGAAATTGAAGAAACTAGATAGGGTGGAATATGACAAAAAAAACTTGTTTAGTCACCACTACTCTCACAAAATTTTGAGCTGTTGCTAACTCATTTATCCGAGTTGCAAGAACAATTCACCACCTTTATCACTGCCCATCCTTGAAGGACTGACGTAAAAGTACCAAAGAAGAGAAGAAAGGGAATGTCACAGCTGGTGTCTGAATGGAGAAAACCAGCAATATTAACCATAAAAACCTAACAATACTAAATTTTTCCCACTCCTAACTTTAGTCCAAACTTGATAAACAGTGTACGTGATAAATTCATGGACTCTTTATTTAACTTTATTGTATTCTTAATAGAGTTTGTAACTCTGCAAACAGTAGGCATGATGGTTCTGTAAACCGTCGAAAACCTGAATAATGCAGTAAGTAGCTCTGACAACTTGAACAGATTTTTAATTTGGCTCTTATTATTCTTGCTGCCAGCACATGAATATAATTTCCTCCCACAATTCCTTAAGAAAAGTGTAAGACAAGATGACCTCTGTATTTCTCCTCTGCTGCTCTGTAACAATGACTCACTGCTGTAATTATTAGGTTTGACATTACTGCAACTCCTTGCCCATTTTCCTGTTGAGACAAGTGAAATGTGCCAGCCAACAAAATATTAATTCAGTATATCCAGAGTAAGAACACATATCTTCCAACTTTAAAGATAAAATGGTAATATAAAATACAACAATAAATGGAAATGATCACTTTTCCTTTAGCATTGTTTCACTACAGCCTGTCTATGGGACAACAAACACTACATGGTAGAGAGATCCTTCCCTGGGACTGTACACTGTTAATGAAAAAGATTGTTTTCTCTCTGAAGAGCTTGTGTTAATTTTAGCTTGTGTTTGAGTCATGCACACCTGACAGGTCAAAGGAGAAAAATATATTTATTCTGGACAGCGAACAAGCAAACATAACCTAGCCATGAATAAGAAACGCAGCTACACGTTACAGCAAACTATACAATAGTCTAGCGAGCCTTGCTGTTGTACTGAATGTGAATTTATACAAACAATACAACAAATTTTCTTTTTCTATATTAAATTTCTTTAATAATTGACTAAAGAGCTGTACTTACTGGGAACAGGTATACTGAGCAGGGATAATTAAAAGACATCCAGATTTACTGTCAGAGAAATTTTTCCTGCCATAAGGCAAATGACCTGCCATGCTGCTGTATGCAGACACATGGCGCTTTGTCACAGCTTACAAAAAATGTTTAAAAATGTGTTTATTCTGGACAGTGAACAAGCAAACATATGCTTCTACTACTTGAAATACATGTTACAGAAGCCACAGAAACAGTCACTGTGGCAGTGTGTGCTGCTAGGTTTGCAGCTGACATCAGTAACATAGTGGTGATGGAGAGGAAACATACGGCAACACTGGTTTTTACTGCTAACAGGGAGAGAAACATATTTAAAGGCTGCTATCACAATTATGTGTTGAACAGAAATAATTCCCTCTACTCTAATCTCTCACCAAACATCGCACAGAAGAGATACATTAATCTGATACTATCATTTTCTGTTAAAACTGTTTTTCAACACAATACTTATTAAAACAAAATCACCCACCAATTTTTTTTCTCATTGAAATCGGAAATGAAACTTTTCAGTTATTGGATTTATTACTTTTTTATTAATGAAAAGTTAAAATCTTGCTACAGAAAAAAATCTCACTCTCCCACCAACTATATGAATGTTAAGATTTCCTTTTGCTACAGAAACGACCACTTTTGTCCTGATTCATGGCTGTATAATACATAATATGTTAATTTAGAAAGTATAGGGGTTGTATTAATTTCAAACTTGAAATAACTAGAGATGATCAATGTTTTAGACAGACATATAAACACTGAACATATACTAAGATGATAATGCAAATTGTTTTGATAGCATTGAAGATGGATGAACTTCTTAAAAAATAAAATGCAAAATTAGAACTTATCTGAACATTTGCCCAGGACACAGGCAAAGCCAAGGTTAGAGAAATTTGGTTAACTTAAAATGTAACTTAAAATGTAAAAATATTTTTCTCCCTACTCAACTACACTTCCTGGGTTTGGCTGAAGCCAACAACAGAAATGCCAAAATTGATTCTCAAGGGATTTTTCAGCACAGAAATACAGTGAAACTCTGGATTTTAAATTTTAAAAGTTTCTAAGGTTTATATATGTAATCAGACCTTCTGCTGCTTATCTTTACTGAATTGCTGAACCTTGTGATGTTTGTGTATTTTTATTTAAGAATCTCTTTTACAGCCATTGAAGCTAGTGGAAAAGTTCAGTGAACATTGGTTTGAAATTTTATTTATCTGTAAATCGATTAATCCTGTTTGAAAATCCAGTAAAAGAGACCCACACAACTCCAGCAGAATTTAAACTTAATAATTCTTCCAAAATATGCTTGAAGTTCCAAAAGTCCCATAAATACAGTTTGTTGAAATCCCTGCAGATATATTGCAATAGCGGATTCCAGAAATCTATGCTTTACTTCTACTGAGGGTGACATTAATTACCCACTGTCATCCACATAGGTTGTACATTATCCTAATTAACTGTTTTAGATAGATAAAATAGGAATGGAAAACTTCATGTATCAGCATGCTGTTAGTGCTAATTTTTACTCTGATAACTACTGTAGTGATACTAGCTTCTTGTTACCCCGTAGTGTTATTGAAAAATATCATTTTTCACAGTAAAATATTTATCAGGCCACAGTAAAATATTTATCACACATTTTACTTAATTGAAAGTAATTAATCACAAATAACAGTAAAAGTTACAAATATCATAGATAGACTTATGTTACAAATTTATATAAATCTTACTGAGATATGTTGGTGTTTGAAAATTAATGTGTTTAAAGTATATAATCAATGTGGTTTGGGGGGGTGTTAGAGTTTTTTTTTTTTTGTGGGATTTTTTGTTGTTTTTTTTCTTTGTTAAGAGTGTGCTGGAATTATAGCTGAAATTAGCTGTAGTTGTGCTATAAGAAGGTTAAGCACCACCAGTCTATCTCTGCTGTTGAATTATGCTAATTAAAACTTTGCTATGTTGTATGTTATTTTTTGCAATTAGAAGAAGATATTTGTGAAGATGCCATTTAAATGCACCATTTCTTTTCCATTTACAAAGATGCAAAAGAAAATATAGCTAATTGCATTTTCTTTTTTCCCCATTATTTGCCTGAAGCTATGATATCAGTAAAACCTATTTAAGGATGCCTGTTATTAATTCATAAATATCCTTTTACAAAATAAAATTTAAAAGTCCTAAACCCCTAACATTAGTGCACATTATCTGTGCACTCAGCAATTACATATTCTCACTATTTTCAGATTCCTTCCCTGGAATAACAAACTACTATGCTTATTACAAGAAAATTCAGAGGTTTATTCATACGTGAGCTTTTTCTCATTAGAAAGTCACTGTCGCTGAACTGGATGAGTTTTGTACATGCCTAATTCTTGAGGTTCCATAGATTATATATGTATTTTATTTTATTTTTTAAATTAACAAACAATATCAGTAACTTTCTAAGTGGAGATAGCTTTTTATTTTACCCGGATATTGGACCCTCACTCTTTTCTTAATTGTGGAGGTTCAACCAAATGTTTGTACAGCTTAGCAGAAAACTGCAGTCTACCTGAAACAAGTCACTATCCTAAGGAATCGGACTACCCTTCAGAGAAGAAATTGATGTGATATTTTAATTGATATTCCTTAATATTAGACTGTTTCACTAAAGTTCCATGGTCGTGATAGCATCTGAAGTTACAAATCAGGCAGTGAGATAACTAACCCTTAAGCAGGCCTGCCCTGCAGGAAAAACTGATGAAGAGTAGTATATACTACCACAAACTATTCAGTTTGCTATGAGAACAAGTGGTAAGAATCAGATAAGAGAGAAGCAGAAAAATAAGAGCAAAACCAAGGACCAGCACTGAGGCAATGTCTTTAGATTCCAAAGATTTTGCATAAAACAAAATGGGACAATGATGTTGAAATAACCTGTTCCAAAAAATGTCACTAAGGCTGAAGTACCTCCTATAAGGAGACAGCTCTTGTGATTCACTTTCTGGAAGCATTTATACTTCTACACAGTGAAAGTAAAATGCTGTCATTCTGTTCAAAATCATGCCTGCTTCACACAGGCTTATATTGCTTGAAGTTGTGTGTAATGGCTAAGGGTGTTGGTTAAAAAAGCAGTGAGAGGCACGCTAGCTCACAGAATTCCTGACTTGAAATATGAGTACTGAACTTTGTTTTTCTCAAATTGAATGTTGAATGAGGTGTAACCTGTAATCAGCATTAAGAAATTATTTAAATGCTGAATTGGACATAACATCTAGATTGAATAACCTTTTTCCCCATGTTTCCACTGGCACAATAAATTGAAACTGTGTAAGGTATCTTTAAAATATCTATGGAGTTTTTTTCCCCTTATTAAGAGCTTGAATGTAAGGAAATGAATCGTTATTGATAGAAATGGAAATAGTCTGCAGTTAATTTTTCATCAATTTTTTTGTTTATACTTTATTCTGTGCTAGCTGGGTGATCTTCTTTTACAGTTGTGCTCCTTTGGGCATTTGCAGATTCTGTCTTTGAATTTTTTCCAGTGTTAATGACCTAATGACCCTCTCAAATCATACTACAGCATTGCTATAATGTGGCTGGAATGGAATGAGTTTGCAGCTGCCAACAGACTACGATTTAAAGAAATAACTTAATGAATAACACATTAAAATAAATATTTTGGGTTCTGCATGAGATTTTCAAGATTTATGATGGGATTCGTGTCAAGAGATGTGTGCTTCCTGCTGGGTGAATCCCAGAGGAAAATGCAGGGATGTTTTGGGGGGATATTATTTTCAAAGCAAAATGTTAATCAGGATTTCCATTCACTTACTTATGTTTGAACCTGTTCAGTCCTGACGAATAATCCAGTTCACAATTTATGAATTTCTACTAATTAGATTAATGGTCTTAATCTGGTAGCTGCGTACTCAGACTCATGACATCAGTAAACAGTAAAGGATGTTGAAGAACCACTTTGTGGAGATGACAGGAAATGCAATCATTTCCAAATATGGAAACAATATAAGATAGTATTAATGACAACGTAATTGTCATGATCTCTTTCTGACCATATTTTTTTTTTTTTTTACATTTTGATGTAATCTTAAAGAGTGTGCAATGGCAATGAAACAAGAGTGACTTGACCTTCAGTGAGAGCTCTGGTGGCCCTGCCTCAGCAAAGGACTTAGAATATGCTTAAAATAAATTAAAAAAAATTGCCTAAGTGCATTGCTGAATAAGGGCTTAAGTACACTTCAAAAAAAATTTAAAAAATGAGAGGAGGGGAAAGAGAAGAAGAAAAAGGTGGGGAAGAGAAAGGAAAGGCTTCTTTTATTCATATAGTATCATCCACACCAGCAATGTGACAATTAGTTTTTTGATTAAAGATTTATGATATTGAAAACAGGATGTAGAACAAAAATACTTATATACTCAAGCGTGAACCACCTCCAGCCTCGTTTGATCCCTTTACTCATTAGTGGCTGTATTGTACAACATGCTACACTCATCCTCTGGCCTTATCTCCATTATCATACAAAGGTTAGGTTTTCATTATAAGGCAAGTATCTAGGAAAAGGTAACAAATTTTAAAAGTGACTGATGCACAGAGAGTTTCTGTGAAATGTTTATAGTTATTTGAAAAATAAATATTGGCTTCACTGTTTGCTTCGTTTTCTTAATGCAAAATTAAGTTTAAAAAATGCCAAAATGAGTTATGTGGCACTAAGACCTCTGTAGAAAAATATAAACAGACTGTTAAAACATATTTCAACTCCCTTGGCGTCATTTGTGGCCGATAAACAGTCATATATGAGTGAAAGGTTCACTGACTCTCACCCATTTATGATCCAAGTTCTTTGCTGGTGCCACACTGACCAGGCTAACAGGGATCAGCATGTCTTACATGCTTTTTTCCCCCTAAAAACCCAGGTCATGACCTTATAAGAGCTGTGATTCACAATAATGACTTCTTTGGTTCAAATGGCATTGAGATTGGTACAAAGAGGTTTTACTTCAGTGCAACTGAATTATAATGCTAAATAAAAGAAAATAGAACACAAACGGTGCACATGCACTTGGGTCAAGTGTGGTGAGCTGTTCCAGCACTGATTTAAAATTGAAAACACATCAGCCTCTAGTATCTGATGAAACAGAAAATCAGAGACTGGACTGTGTATGACACCAGGCACTCATTTGTCTTTTTCTAATTAGGCTTCCATTGTTATTGAGTACCTCCTTCTTCCATGTTAATAAAGAAGGTTTATTTAAACTTTGCAGACCAAACAATAAAAAGTACACTTCAACAGATACCACAATACTTCTGTGCTCTGATGTTCAAAGTTGTTATCTCATTGTAGGTTTATGTAAATTAATAGCTCTTTAGACGTGGTGTATATCTCTGCTTTGTGCTCTAACTCATCTGCTGCATTGCTGCTCGGGAGCAAATAATGAATAATATCACTTTTTATTACCATTACTTTAGAGAGAGACACAGTAAAATCAAGTATGTTTCCATTTGATAGGGAAAAAACCCAAAACACAGCAACAAAACAATAACAAACTCTTAAAGATTGATGCCACACATGACTCTGGAAAAATCTGGGATGATCCTTTTCCCAAATTCTCTCCAAGCCTCACAGGTACACTTGACTTTTTGACTCATGAAAGAAGTTAACTCACAGAAAATGTCACACCACTTTGCTGGTATTATCCTGAAAATATAGTGAATCAGTGCAGAAAGTGTTCTCAGAATCAGGCTCTAGAAACACTTGCCAGTAGAACTGTTAATGATAAAAGGGGAAAAAAAAACCCCTGGAGTTGGTTGGCTGGGCAGTTGGTAACAGACTTCAGAGACTTTAACCACGAACTTACTAGATTAAATAAGGGTCACACTAAGAATTTCTGCATGTTTTTTTGCAGGCAGATGAAAGCTTGCTCTTTCAGGTCTCTGAGCAGACATGAGCTCATTCTGCCCACACTCCATCCTGGCTGGAAGCTGTACTGTTGCAATAAGCACGACACTCAGCCTACTCAAGGGCAGGATATATTAGCTTGGGCTCGATGCCACATTGACAGGTCTACTGAGCTTCTGTTTAGCTCAGAGAGTGGGCAAAGAGTCAACAGCTGTGTGGGCACAGAGAGTGAACATCTCTTTGTTAGAAACCGTACAGAGGGGGCCTCCAGGTCCCACTCTTCTTTTCTTCTGCATTGTGGAGAAATGAAGTTTGAATTTTTGTCTAATGGTGAAAATTGTGGACATTTTGGAAAACTTTCCAAGCAGCATTATTTTTTTAATCTGGAGATATTGTCACTAATGTTAAATAAATTCATCTTAATCTTGTAAACACTTAGTGGTCAAGTTCACTCTGATGGAGATCTTGGTCACTCACAGGAAGAATATAATTTTTCGAATAGAAATCAGAGACACATCTCATTCTTTGTATCCACATTTCAGCCTTTTCTGGACGGGCATTTGGAAGTGTCAGTTTCTTCAGTTTTGATCAAGGTTATGACAAGAATAATGTCCAGGTTAAATATTTTGAGCTGGACCTGAATTTGGATCCCGAAAATGTACTCCACTTCCCAACATTCACAGATAATAGTGAGGAGAATGATACAATCATGGAATCTGCATTAAAGAAACTATTCTAATACAGAGATATTTTGTAATCCTGAATTTTACTGAGATACTTTTTTCTTGTTCTGCATTTTACTTTTGCATTAGTCTCTCACAGTCCTTTACTGTTTGCACCCTTAAACTTACAGATTCATTATGTTGCAATCCTAAATCATCAACATATAAGTGATTAGCAAACATTAATGAAACTCTAAATGTTCACACTGTGATGCTGTATCCATCTATACCATTTGACATGTCCTTACACATATCCCTTACACTATGCTAATCTACATTCTGATAATCATTATAAGTTGTAGAGAGTTTTAACACTTATGATGTTATACAAGAATTAAGTAAAATTAAACAGTGAAAAAGTGCAAGAGTATTCAACTGCTGATTAAGAAAATCATTGTAACATTTAAAATTAGTTAATGTGTTATTTAGTTTTTTATAGCAATAGAGCCAAATGTCACATCACTTATGTCCCTGTGATGGATAGCCTGAATTTAAATGCCAGCTGATCTTGGAGATGTCTGGGTATCCTACATACAATAGTTTTGATATAAAAAAATTCCTCATGAGTGGCAAATATGCAGAAGTGTCTCAGCTTCACAAGGTTAAACACCAATACAAAACACCAGCAGGTTTAAGCTCCTTGTAAATGCTTTGACAGAAGTAAATTAAAGAAACATAGCTCTTCTTGGTGGCGTGACTGGCAAAAGTGGGAGCCCTTACCTTGGGGACAGTGAGGTCCATTCACACCAAGATTTTATAAACTTGTTAAAATACTTGTTTGACATTCTTTCTTAATACAAATATGTAGAGGTGGCATAAAGCAATAGAGGCTTAAAAGAGAGCAACACTGTGCAAGAAGAATAACAATATAGATGATTACTCATAAAGATAACACCAACAAGATGAAAGTAGTCATTTTACATTGGAGAACCAAAAAAATGGCCATTACCTTATAAAAGCCTGTGCATCTTTCTTTTAGGTGCCCCCGTCATGCTCTGCCTGTCCCCGATAGCTGGGGAATAGCTGGTGAAATCTCCACTGAGCTACAATACGTAACAAGTCAGATCACTACCAAGTTTCCATAAATATTTTTTCTGCCAATACTTAAATGCATTAAAGAGTTCTCTTGGATTTGTGTGCCTGTGCAGTAGCCCTCAGCAGGGATTTCACTATACTGTTCTTGCTTTGCATGATATTGTTCTCACACAAGTCTACTAAAATATTTTTCTGTAGAAATCCTCACCAGGTAATAAATAGTTGAGCTACCGGTGGTTGTAACCCTCCACTTTTCATGTAACAACTTACTGATCTGAGTGGTTACCCGAGAGAAAGGTTTAAAACCACAAAGCTTCCCTCACAAAGGTGCTATAACCGGCAACATGTGTCCCACTGCAAAAAATTGTTCAAGATTCACAGAGCCTTAGAGGGAGTACAAGTGAAGTCCGTAGCAGAATTGTTTGTATAGTGTTCAGAGTTCAGGGATAGTCCTCACTGCTTCATAACATATTTGCATAATTTAATCAAAGCCTATTTAATTCAAAATAAGACATAATGCATGGAGCAGGGAACATAATCTTAGAATTCCCTCTCCTACCTCATTGACAAATGACCTGGTACCAACTCATTCACTGAGCAGTGAATTCTTCCCTGCACAGTATTAGAGCGTCATCGACAAGCCTGTTCCCCTGCAGCATGGATTGCTGCTTTCTCTTGGGAAGAAATAACAACGGTCTGGATCCCCTCTGGCAAATGAATGCATTAACCCAGGGTCTTTCGTTTCTTTCCTGAATAAGACAGGACATTGTCTCCTACCTTCAGGCTGTGGGCTGTGAACCATCAGTGGATATAAATGGATGCCTTGCTATTTTCAGGATTTCCTAATGGTTAACTCTAGGCAGCTCTCTGCTCTGCGTGTTGCCTGATTTGGCTTCCGTCTAAGAAGCTTATCTCTCCCCAGGCATGCACAGAGAATTGAGTGTCTCAGCTAGGGTCCTGCAATCTGTTCCTAGGGCCCAACAGCTTTAATGTTAGCACTGAAAATCTTTATCTCACCTACCTGTAGGAAACCATGTCTGATTTGTGAATAAGCACTTAAATTCATTAAATCCAGGATGATGTTTAAGTCTAGTAAGTTGTTACAAACCATTTTTTTTCTTGCCTCAAGTAATCAGTAGTTTGAATTGATGTGTTTATTTTATTGTAGATAAGCTTTATGGGATAATAAGATACTTTTGTTCTTACTCATATATTTTCCTTTTCTTAAAAAATGAATCTAGGAGCCTGGAGGAGGAGATAATGACATGCCCACTATGTCCCATAGCGATAGCTGTGGTGGGACATATTGGAAAACAAGCTTCTCTCCAGCTACGTGGTTGAAAAGCCCTGAAACACCAAAGTAAAGAAAAGTTTCTAGAAACATAAGAGCACAATCAAACTTAATTATTGAAAGTTTCTTATCAATAGCCTATCAAAAACCCCTGGAAGGTGGGTTCTGCAGATACATGAAAATGAGTGTATGGAGAAGAATTATCTGGTTTTGGTGAAGGAAATATATCAATCTGGAGAAGGCAATTGAAAATTAACCAGTTGAGTGAAAAGGATAAAGAAAAGGAAGACTGAAGACAGCAGCAATTTAGAGATGGCTTGAAAGATCTAATAATGAAAATAAGCTAATAGATAGCTACCTTTTATTGATGAATAAGTGGATACACAAAAATGGTTAGGTCATTGTTACATCAGACATATTCTAAGTATCTCACACTGGAGGCTTTGCTTTCCTCCCAGAAAGCAAGGATTCTGTACAATCAACAGTGTATACCTTTGTGAAGCTTGTATACCAGTACTTTTCTAAAATCTCAAGTAAAGAATTTCCCAGAGTTTATGGAACACCTCTGCTGATTTCCCTCCATATCCTAGATATTGGTGCATTAAAGAGCTCTAGCATTATTTGTGACCAAAATAAAACACAAAAAGAAATGTTAGGGATTTTTAATGGTGTTTTTTAACAGATACTGTCTGATAAATTGTATCATGTCTGGGCTGACCTTTCATATATGGATTGGCATTTGACTTTCTAAAAAAAAAGAGATTTTCATATCTCCTGAAATGCAGTTCACGTCTGTGATCAACTGATTTAGAAAGGTGAGGAAGTTTGTGCTCTTCAAAGTATATTACTGTAACTGAATACATAGATACTCTTTATTAAAAGGGCCTGAAGACTAATAGCAGCATTCATTTTACATGGAACTGTTTAAGACTAAGAAGGCAAATGATGAAAACTGCAAATACCTAACTCTTTCAGAGGAAACAATATATCTTCTGTGTATGGAATTATTTGTGCCATGACACACAATGAACCACATAATACAATTTCAAATTAAATTTCTCACTTTTAAAGATATTTAAGTTATAAACTAAGAAAAGTAATCATCAATGTCTTTCTGTCATGTGAAAGAGATCTTCAGTGAAGACTTTGTGCAAGATCTCACTGGTAGTGCTGTAACAATTTGTAACTCTTGGAAAATTAATTAATATACTCCATATGGACAGATATAATTTGGTATTGAATGTCTGTTATAGCTGGGTCTGGTACAGCTGTGCTTTCATGGCTGCAGCCTGTGCTTTTTCTTCGCTCAAACATGGCAGACGGTCACTAGATTTTGCAGATCTGCCAGTTATGAAGTTTCAGGGGGATAACAAAGAACTACATACCACTCCTTGGAGGGCCTATTTTGTTAAAGTGAACTTGTTTTCTTGCTTCTTGAAGGGAATACAAGGGAAAAATGCTCCCTAATCCACTATCCAACAGAGCCCTCTCCTCTCCCTCTCAGGAGCTGCACATCATCCCTCTTCTACCCATTCCCATCATTCTCTCTCACTGTTCACTTCCCCTTCTGTACTCAGTTGCTCTTTTACGGTATTCCGTATATATTCATTATCATTGTATTCCATAACACAGAAGAAGAAAACTTCTGCTCCTGCTTCAGGATACTCACGGCTATTGTATAGTGAACTACAAATGGGCTTTATGTAGTTAGAGGTGCGAAATGATCAGCTGTGGATGGATAGTATACATAGGGATTTATGTGGATTAAGTTAAATTTTATTCTTAAACTCCACAAGTATATTTGCATCAACTTTCAGTTAGTTAGAGAAAATGTTATATTTCATTTCTGCTTACATTTGGAGATAGTGCATGGACTGCCAGTGAGCTTCAGTCACTGATATAATATAGCAACGCTGGCCTGGTTCCAGAAAGACCTCTGGTTACTGGGCATCAGATTGAATCCCTGCAATTCCAGTATCAGACTTCATGGAATATTATTGGACTGATAGTGTTCTTAAATAGAATAAAGTTATTTCAGCCAGATATTTATGTATACATAGAGACATTAAGTCTTTTTTTCATATTATCCATTTTATACCATTGTTTGGTGAAAAAATATTGAATACATTTTCAAATAATGGAAAGTAAGCATACCACAGATATAATTCTGTCTGTTAATAGGATTTTGCATGGATATTTCCTCTGAAGTAGACTTGCAAATTGAATTTCAAGCTTCCAAAGAAAAGTGAATTACTATGGGTTTAAATTTTTTGCACCATGTCTATTTTTTTAGTTATTCTGTAGTTTTCATATTTGGCAAGAAAAGTACTGGGGTCTGGGCACAGAACTGGGTTTCAGAGGATCTGTGTTTATTTTCTTGCTTTGCTACAGATTTCCTATGTGTCCTCCACTGTACTTTTTCTTCCCCATCTGAGAATGGTCCCTTTGAAGGTTTACTGTGATACAAATAACGCAGAAGCAGCTAAGCAGACGGCTCAGAAAAACTTACAAGTCAGGCTGATTCCCTGTTGTACTTACGCTACTAAAAAGTGACACAAGAAGAAAGTATGTTACTTATGGCAAATGCATCCCTGAAAAGCCTGGTAATAACAAAGAACCACACCAATATTTAAAAATGAGGTTTTGTACACTGAGGAAAGTGACAGTGGCCCATTAATGTCCTGCTGCTGAAACAGCAATAGTCTGTGGAATATATTTTTAAATTAAAGAAAGATACACAAAACCAGTTGTCCCCATAAAAGTCACACTCTCAAATAATACTTCCTTTTACCTGTTACAGCATTTTCATTGGTACAATTTAAAAGACTGTACAAAAAATGTTTTTTCTTAAAGAAAGAAAAGTGAGAAATTTTTGTAACAAATTCCAGCATTAGTTCAACAATGGTGATTAAATAATCAATAGCTTCCACCTTAAAAAAATCAAAAATTAACGTTACGTCAAGGCCTCTGGCTCCAGGCTACCTACCTAGTTTGCTCAAGAAAACAGAGAGATGTAATACTATTGCTGAAACTAAATATACAAACTCTTAAACAAACAAGAGCTAAAACATCTAATACCCTGGGGACACCTTATTGCGGCATTTCAATACTTAAAAGGGGCTTATAAGAAAGATGGGGACAAAATTTTTAGTAGGGCCTGTTGCGATAGGACAAGGGGGAATGGTTTTAAACTAAAAGAGGATAGATTTAGACTAGATAAAAGGAAGAAATTTTTTGCAGTGAGGGTGGTGAAACACTGGAACAGGTTGCCCGGAGAGGTGGTAGATGCCCCATCCCTGGAAACATTCAAGGTCAGGTTGGACGGGGCTCCGAGCAACCTGACGTAGTTGAAGATGTCCCCGCCCACGGCAGGGGAGTTGGACTAGATGACCTTTAAAGGTCCCTTCCAACCCAAACTATTCTATGATTCTATGATTCTGTGATTCTACTCAGTGAACTAAAAACTCTCTGCTACCAGGTCCCATAAAGTCTAACAATTGTTAGTTTACATTCAACAACTGACCTGGTTTCCCAAAGTAAAGCCTGGACAGAAACAGTATTTTGGAGAGCTTGGAAACTGTGCTACCTAGATTTGTATGAATCACAGGACCATGGCAGTAGTTTGAAGTGGTTTGAAACATTTCCATGACTCTCCCTCCTGTTTGCAACAAATTCCATCAACTTCTTGCCTCTGAGGACCCATACATCTGATTCTTCTCTACATAACTGATATTCTCCTGTCAACTTGTCTCTTGCTTGTTCCACTAATAATGTATCTATGCTCTCTTTCATTTTCTCATAAGATTTCCTAAACTCTTTATCATGCTGGTTCCAATATAAAGACTGTTCTCCTTAATTTTAACTATCAAAGGTCAGCCATCATCTTAAGTACATGATTCACGCACAGAAGTTAGGATGCTCTCTGTCCATCATCAGTTTTCACCTATACCTACAGCAATCCCAAGGTCTTGCTCACCTCAGCAGCACTGCCTCATCATTTAATCATATTCCTCCATGGATAGGACCAAAGGTAGTGAGTCATTGCAGCAATGGAAAGCTTTTCTAAATAGAAGAATGACTAAATACTAGAATATATTGTCATAGGGAGGTGAAGGTATATTCAACCTCTCTAAGGGTTCTGAGGTACAAAAGCTCAACCAATTAAAAATTGTATTTCCCCCATTTTCCATCCCATGCCTTGCTTGGAATTGCTGCTCCTGTATCATGATTAGCAAAACCAGATGTGAGTGCAGGCTGAAATTACTGCTTTTCAAAATCCAGCATCAGTATATCTGCTTTCCTTAACTAATATGTGGGATTATGAAATGTGGTGCCTGAAATCCCAACACATGGTTACTTTTCCTGTTTAATTCTGGAGGATCTGAGGACACAGGTCAGAGCAGCAGTGTGTCATATCTGTACAGATCCTAAGAACTTCAAACAATGTCAACAGACTATCAAGAGTGGGCTAGGTAGAGTCTGCACAGGAAAAGAGGAGAGGCTGTGTGTCTTCTGGGAGTCTCTTTCAACTTAAGTTTTTATAGTTCTATGAATAATTCCTTTGAAATTAAGAAACACCGCACTAAATGGGGCTTGCAAGATCTGACTCTTCTTATTCTATGGAGATTTTACTTGCCACAGTGTAAGACTTGCAAAGAGACTGGCAGAGATAGTTTTCATCATATTTACAGACACCCCGCTGTGTAATTATTTTGTGTAGATAAGAAGCCTAAGAATGTTCTAAAGGAAATTAATCACTTAGATACTTCCATGCTATCGAAAGTTTCACATGTGGTGCAACATTGATTTTCCTGTTTCAGTTATCATTTATCATTATACATTTACTGCTTCAGTATCCACCTTCTCATCTCAACTTTCTTCTATGCAGTCATCATCTGGGATAAATAGATTTTATTCCGCATTCCCAGAAACCCTTTTGGAGCTGTCTCATTTTGAAAGAGAAACAAGTATATTTTTAACATACATGTGTTCAGCATTACTCTTTTTAATCATAGATTCTTTAGGTTAATAAAAAGTAGTAAAGAGAATACAAACAGCCCACAGAAAAAACAGAACCCTTCTGAAATCACCAATTGGGATTTATCCAGACTAAATCAAACTTTGCATAATGTTGGGGCTGGGTTTAGGAAAAACAGCCTAAAAATGATTTTCCATATTTTCTCAGACACATTTTATCACTTCATAGTATTTGTTTTCTGGTTTGTTTTTTTTCTAATTTACTATATTAAAATGTGAGAGCTTAATTTTTTTCTGTGTCTTCCAAATGTACAAGGTATTGCCATAGCATAAATGAAAGATGTTCCACTTCCTGAGCTTTTCCTTTCATTTCAATACCCTTTCTGTATTTCAGATCTCCTTGATCTAATGCCCAGACCAGCTTGGAAACTTGTCTCTTTACTGGTTATTATTTCTTAGTGAAGTTGTATTATTTGAAACTAATGTAGAGTGCAGCCAGCCTACAATTACTTTTTTAGGCAAAAGTGTTGAAGAAGCAACATTTCATGTGGGTCACTAGCAGAAAATCCTAACAGCTTCCAAAATAAGAGAGTATCTAGTTTGTTTGGCAAAATTATTTCAAATTAACTGCAACTAAAGTTTCGAAAAGGTACACTGTTCTGTGTTTGAGGTATTGAAAGGAAACATGGCAAATGCCTGACAACTGTGAAGGAAAGACACTGCAAGCAGGAGGTTGGGAACTGTGTTTTCCAGCTTCAGAGGAATCATTTAAATTCTTAATGGCAGCTCCTCAGATAAAGAGAAAACAGCATTCTCTGAAGGATGGCCAGCTGTTTAGGACTCAATAATCAGGCTTTTATTTGGCCTGCCTTCTGGAGTTGCTTCTATTACAGATAGTGATGCTGGCAATAAAAATAAATGGATGCATTCTTGTAATAATTTCTAAAAGAGCCCAACATAATTTTGGTTTGCAAAATGTCTGTTGAACATATATCTGTCTGGACTAGGCACTAGTGCATTTGTCAAGCACGAAAAACAGTTTGGATTTGCATGTGGCTTATCCTTCATTGTTTCCAGAACTGTCACCATGTTACTTAGTTATTTTCTTTAAATATTCAGATATGTTTGAGTAAAAATAATTGAGGAATTAATCTGAAACCCAAAGGGCCAACAGAGGTGGACAGAGCCTTTTTACCTCTTCATATTTCCCTCTCTGTTTATTCCAGAATACTGTGAATGGAACTGATTCCCTGTTCCCTAGACAAAGGAACTTCAGTTGTACGGTAAGGAGGCTGCACAGACAGCACGAGTAGAGCTCATTCTGGCCTTTAATTGGACTATGGAGTGAGACAGGAACCACAACTGCAGTCATTAGTCCCAAGTCAAATTCATTCTGATTTTTGTGGAAAAGTGATTTGAACATGGATAGCAGAATTTAATCCTGTTACTCACCATAATAGTTTTTGAGGCCTGTACACCCTTTCTGATTTATTTTCTACACTTTTGAAATACATTTCTCTTGTTTTTCTTGTTCAGCAAGAAGAATTTTCATGGATCAGTTTTCACAATTGTTTCCATGTTCAGAAATATGGTTTATATTGCCAAAAGATCTCCCTTTCTTCTAATGGAAGTGAGTTTCCTCCTTTCCTTTCCTTTCCTTTCCTTTCCTTTCCTTTCCTTTCCTTTCCTTTCCTTTCCTTTCCTTTCCTTTCCTTTCCTTTCCTTTCCTTTCCTTTCCTTTCCTTTCCTTTCCTTTCCTTTCCTTTCCTTTCCTTTCCTTTCCTTTCCTTTCCTTTCCTTTCCTTTCCTTTCCTTTCCTTTCCTTTCCTTTCCTTTCCTTTCCTTTCCTTTCCTTTCCTTTCCTTTCCTTTCCTTTCCTTTCCTTTCCTTTCCTTTCCTTTCCTTTCCTTTCCTTTCCTTTCCTTTCCTTTCCTTTCCTTTCCTTTCCTTTCCTTTCCTTTCCTTTCCTTTCCTTTCCTTTCCTTTCCTTTCCTTTCCTTTCCTTTCCTTTCCTTTCCTTTCCTTTCCTTTCCTTTCCTTTCCTTTCCTTTCCTTTCCTTTCCTTTCCTTTCCTTTCCTTTCCTTTCCTTTCCTTTCCTTTCCTTTCCTTTCCTTTCCTTTCCTTTCCTTTCCTTTCCTTTCCTTTCCTTTCCTTTCCTTTCCTTTCCTTTCCTTTCCTTTCCTTTCCTTTCCTTTCCTTTCCTTTCCTTTCCTTTCCTTTCCTTTCCTTCCCTTCCCTTCCCTTCCCTTCCCTTCCCTTCCCTTCCCTTCCCTTCCCTTCTTCCCTTTCCATTTCCCTGTTCATATAGACATGCTGGAGACCTAGACTGATTCGGGATGATTTTCAAGGGCTGCTCTGCTGTCCATCAACATATTAAACCTAATCTATTTAAGAAATCTCCAAGTGCCTGTGTTGTCAGCCAAGACAAAGAAGCAAATCCTATGCCGAAGTCCTTTAAAGGCTCTTTCTTTGAGACAAAGTTTATTACAGATGACAAAGGACATATAAAAATTTGAGTAAAATTTAAACCATAGAATCATAGAATTGTTTAGGTTGGAAAAGACCTCTAAGATAATCAAGTCCAACTGTTAACCGAGCACTGCCAAGTCCTTACCACTAAACCATGTCCTTAAGTGCCACATCCACACGTCTTTTAAATACCTCCAGGGATGGTGACTCAACCACTTCCATG
>NW_009206044.1:36664-51762 GCF_000690835.1 Fulmarus glacialis | reverse complement strand
GATCACCTCCCTACTCCTGCTGGCCACACTGTTTCTGATACAGGCCAGGATGCCATTGGCCTTCTTGGCCACCTGGGCACACTGCCGGCTCATGTTCAGCTGGCTGTCAACCAGTGTCCCCAGGTCCTTTTCCTCTGGGCAGCTTTCCAGCCATTCTTCCCCAAGCCTGTAGCGTTGCATAGGGTTGTTGCGGCCAAAGTGGAGGACCTGGGACTTGGCCTTGTTGAACCTCATACAGTTGGCCTCGGCCCATCGATCCAGCCTGTCCAGGTCCCTCTGCAGAGCCTTCCTACTCTCAAGCAGACCAACACTGCCACCCAACTTGGTGTCGTCTGCAAACTTACTGAGGGTGTGCTCAATCCCCTCGTCTTTGATCATTGATAAAGATATTAGACAGAACTGGCCCCAATACCGAGCCTTGGGGAACACCACGTGTGACCAGCCGCCAGCTGGATTTAACTCTGTTCACCACAACCCTTTGGGCCCGGCCATCCAGCCAGATTTTACCCAGCGAAGAGCCATATCCAGGCCATGAGCAGCCAGTTTCTCCAGGAGAACGCCGTGGGAAACAGTGTCAAAGGCTTTACTAAAGTCTAGGCAGACAACATCCACAGCCTTTCCCTCATCCACTGTGCGGGTCACCTTGTCATATAAAGACATCAGGTTAGTCAAGCAGGTCCTGCCTTTCATAAGCCCATGCTGACTGGGCCTGATCACCTGCTTGTCCTGTATGTGCCGCGTGATGGCACTCAAGGTGATTTGCTCCATAACCTTCCCTGGCATCAAGGTCAGACTGACAGGCCTGTAATTCCCTGAATCCTCGGGGAATTCTTGGAGTCTAGGGCTAGGGCTAGGGCTAGGGCTTGCTCTTTGGCCTTCAAAGCTAGTGGCACACCATTATTCATGTCTGTATGGCTAGACTTTCTTCCTCAACAAACGAACATGAACTTGTTCACAGTGTGTATGGGAAAAAGTCCCTGCTCCATGAGATCCCACAGTTGTGGGGAATTGCCTGGGAAAGTGCTACTTGTATCAGGCTAAAACTGTGCAAGGAAAAGGGCAATCAATTAAATGTACATAGGCAATGGTACATAATTTCTTAAGCCCATGTCCTGGTCCTGGTTCTGGTTGCTAGTTAGCACCTGAGGCAGTTATCAGGTCACTGTACCCAGCAGAGTTCCCAGACTGTTGGAGGGACAACAGTGCAGCCCTTCCCCAAAAATCCTTGCTGCTTCTTCTACTCTGGCATGTTACATGGACTTATGATAGGCGGAAATCCCTTAAGCATTTCGAAGTTGCTCTGCTATCTTACTCCAAATACAGTCTAGCATTTTGAAACAAAACAAGAAATTCTCTCGCTATTTGGCCATGAATGAACCCACATGAGTCCTGAAAAGAAATCCTCCCTCAACATAAACTTTAACATAAGTTAAATTTTCAGCATCTTTCTGATTCCTCAACAATACATGTTGTCCCTATTCAGTCCAGAATAAATGTGAGCAAAAAAGACACTGTTTTTGTTAGCAAATTCAGCCATCTTAATTCACCCTCTGAATAATAATCCTGGCATCTTCTCTGATTTTCATCATAATTTTTAGAGCTCTGTGTAACTCTATCCTTTGACATTTTTCCTCACTTGACAAGTATTCGTCCAATCTTTTCCTTACATTTTTTGACATCTTCTTCTCCTAAGGTTTAAGGCCCCACATTATCCACTTTTGCACTGCTGTTTTTATATTTTGTTTGAATACTTCTAGCTTCTGTTTTGAGAAATTTCCTTTACTTATATTTATTCTTTGCCTAATAGTGCCTCAGAATGGGTGCTCCACCTTCCCGAATCTGGGGAAACGGCATGCCATGGGCAGTGCCAGGCAAGGCATTGCTGGAGGCAATGGAGGACAGAGCTATCCTTTGTGTGCCATAGGATAGTCCTTCCTTTATGCAGGAGCTAAACTCATACAGATTGCTTCTAAATGCAGCTTTTGCGCTTCTACTATACAGTAGTGCCCTCTAACAAACTCCAGAGGGCAAGGGCACTACTTTGTGTCCCACCTGGGCAGAGTGCTGTCGGCAGAAAGAGCAAATTGCTCTCAGTTCCATTTCTTTGGAGGCCAAAGGGGAGGGAGGTAATCAGCATTTCTGAGAATCAAGTTGCTTGATTTTAAGAATCTGAATACCAACCTAGTTTTACATGCTATGAATTGAATGTTTGGTTTTACAATATATTTGTTTCTCTCTTAAGTCTTATGCTAACTAGATGTGCTGTAATAAATAAGTTAGGGTATTTTTCTGGGTTTCATTTTCTTTCACCAGCATTTTACTCTCTGTTCAGATGAAGCAGTGATTAAAAAAAAAAAAAAAATTAAACCACTTAGGTCATCCTTATCTCTTATGTTTCCAAGGTTTTTTTAATAAGCAGATTTAAGTTTCCTTTTTTTTTAATCTTAAAAAAAATGGGAGAAAAATATTATTGGAAAAAGTTTTAATTTCATGTGTCTTTTTCGAACTATAATAAATGGCACGTTGCTGCTGATGATGAATCAAGGCTATCCAGTACCTGACACTTTGTTTTGTGTTTTATCTCCTCACAATAAGATCCAGCATTCTGTTTTTCCTCTTCATTTACACTGAATTTTTAGTTTGGAAATATCAGATGTTTTAACAGCACTTTTGGTCTTTTCTTCCCATGTCCATTGATTCAGTTTTATGCTTCTGAGGTAGAAATCCTTCAAGCTGTAATGAAGAATCCATATCCTTTTTCTATTCAATCAGTTTTGAGTTCTGATGGTCTCAGATATGCTAAAAGTTATACAATTTTTTAGCAGTTCTACCAGCCAGCATGATTAATAGATCATCCCTTGTTCTCAGATATGTTAGTTTTACTCTAACTTTCCATCAGTGAGAAAACAGATTTCTACTTTATTTTTACCTTCTTTATTCACTTTTGATGAGAATCAGTATCATATTATTATCTTTTCTCATATTTAACAAGTGAACAATGAACAATATTTATCACTCAGCAGATCACTCAGTCAAAAGAATTTCAATAGATTCTTACCTGTAATTCTGCTTTTCATTTCCTATGTGAAATCTGTCATACTGTGAATATGCCCGGTTTCCTTCCCAGTCCATTAATTCAATTCTTAGAGAATATTGCCTCTGACTTGTTATTGCAAAGATAAATTCATTTCCCAGCCAATGTTCACCTGATGGGCTACCAAAACCCTAGAAAAAAGTTGGCAAAATAACTAGATGTAATTATTGTAATTGGTAGAACCTTTATACAGTAATAAAAACATCATTATATTTTGCCTATACATTCTAATTACTGGTAATAGCTTCCTGTGTTCCAGTTTGACTATCTCTATAAATGAGTCTACTAATACGTACCATGTAGGAGTGTCATGCAGTTCAACCGATATTTGAAAGGGCGGTTGAGTTCAACTTTGAACTGTTATCAGTTGAAAATCACTTTCCAATTACAAGATATTAATAGTATGATGCTGTATTTGCACATCCTTCAGTGGGAATACTGGACATAGTCATATTCTATAATACATTTCATATGGTGTTAATCCTAGTTATCATTAAGACAATTAAGTCAAAACAGAATTCTGCTATACACTATAAAAGGTTAAAAAAGAGTTTAAATTAGCCTAGATTATACACTGAATTCAAGTTAGCTGTGGATGATAGCTCATGTTTTAATCTCTAAAGAAGAATGGACCATTCCTTTGCTGTTGAGTGTTTGTCACAACTGAAGGAGGGAGGTTTTTAGTTTAAAATCCTCTTCCGTATATGAGACCTGCTGGACAGAACAGTGTCTGTGAGTGATTCTCAGTTGTAACTTTTATTTACTTCATTCTTGGTCCATTAAAGCTCATATTGGCTAAGATTTTGACTACTGCAAAGTTATTTTTTTCTCACCCTGCTGAGGTGAAATAAGATATCTATATATGTTTTGATGCTTTGAAATCTTTAACTTAAGGAGTTAGGAGTATTCCTATAGACTATCCAAAGCACAGGAGAGGGTACTGTAACTTTATTTTTTAAGAATGAAAAATAAACAGCAGTAGAATATGTAAGGTACCTAACTCTCTTCACATTTCATATATTCTGATGATCTTATTTCCAGTTAAGCAAACTATACAATTTTCAAACATGGAAAAAGTATAATCCGTTTTCAAAATGTATTCCTAGACTTGCATTTTTGTGCATCTTCCAGGTTTTAAAGTTGTTTACATTTTAGTGAATATTTTACTACATTAAATTTAAGGTTTTATGTAATGTAATTAATTTAATTATTTTTCTTTATAAACTATTAGTTCATACCTGAGAATTCTTAGCTCAATTTGTGTTCTCTTTAAACAATAAAAATTATTTTAAACCATAATAGTCCTGTGAAGGACTATTTCAACATGACTATGCTTATTCATATTTCTTAAGCTAGGAAAAATGAGAACTGGAAATCTCCTGATTTGCTTACAGTGATGTGCCGGGAGTGTTTTAGAAGACCCTTGTGAAAAATTCCTGATCAAATTAAATGAAAGATTGGATGATTTTCTTGCCTGTGATAAAAATTCACCATCTGTAACTGCCAGATATAGGAAAGAAATAAACAATAAAACAATCCTGGTTTTGGAATAGATTAGACTGTATCCAATCTCAAATATTTTCCTTTGTCATTCATTATAGGAAGCTACTTTCCCTCTGCACTCCCCATCATGGTATTTAACCGACAACATTTGCTCTCAGTTTCAGATCATGAATTAAACCATGTGATCTGCCATTGATTGAGTCAGTGTAATTTTCAAGAATAAGTTTGAACATTTCCAGAAAGCACATATTTTTAAAAGGGGAGTAAAATTAAGAGACTTTCTCGGGACTAGAAGTAATGGGTAATGGGAAATGTGTCCATGAGACACATTGGCAAGACATCGATCTTCTCTATATGACATTTCAGTCACTCCTAATGTGAGATGGAAACACTGAAAGTACAGCCCTCTCTCTTTTTTGTTTTTTATTGCATTGCCCTGGCTCCAGCCCTGACTGGTTGGGTCTATTGAGGATGAAATCCTACCTCCCCAGAGGCCATGCGGCAGCTGAGTGAAGCTGCAGCGTAGCTAATACTTCACTCAGGCAATGCATAGGTATACCAGCTGCAAACTTCTAAAGAAACTTAATTTAAAAAATTTAGAAGCTTAAAAGTTTATGACTGGATCAAAAAAATATAAAATGGAGGGATTTTTTTTGTTGTTCCTACAGGGAATTACATTAGAGAGCACTATACTCAGGAGTCATTTTTGTTTTAACTAGCCTACCTGAGCAGATATTTTGTGCTCACTGATACTAGAGGCTGAGAAGACATGCCATGTTTGGCTACGCTGAGCTGAGTACACTAGTTTATGTTTCGAATAAGCATGTCTGCCTTTTGGCTCAGAGACCATCAAATGATACCCATGGACACAGTGTTTAGTCTGCAAGAATTGAAATTCAGCAGTCTGCGGTGAGTCTCAGAGAAGACTCAAACTGAAATATGGGAGGATACTATTAGCTGGCTTTTCCTTTCCTGCACATTATTTCATTATATCCTCTTTCTCAAGGAGATGATTTCCTACATAAGTCCCTGTAAATACTAGTTACAGCTAATACTAGTGATCTCTTGCTTTGACCACACCAGTCTTCCAGTGTGAGCTCCTGTTCCTCAAGCTTTCCCATGATGATGCTTCTGTATCTCTTACCTGCTGCTTTGATCGCATTCACATGCTTGTTTGGCTTCATACATACTTCCTAAAACACAAAAGTTTGTTCCTCACCTGCATAAACCCTTTCTACAGCTGACATACCCTTCTGCAGTTTTCACTGTTTTCTATCTGTTCCTTTGATCCTTTCCATCTCCTTGCCTTGTCTCTCTGCCCTGTGACTGCCACACATGGTCTCTCCTGTTCTAGCAGCTTTGGCAGTGTCATACCAGAGCAGTCAGTGGTTTGTCTCTGACAATGTCTTTCACCAGTGGTCATTGCCACTTGTCTCAGAGGAAGGGAAAATATGCTCTGCGGCGACTACCTAACAGCCAGTTTGTCTCCCTAAAATCCAGAAGGCAGAAGTTGGAGCATAGGTGTTTCTTTGCAGTCTACATGGTTTCTTATTCACAGAAGATATATTATTTTTCTTATCAGCTGTCTCCCTTTAAAAGAAGATTTTCAGGAAATCCTTTCTCCCTTTTTCCCAGTGCTGGCAAGCTGAGGGGACTCCCCTTTGAACTGTGGTTCTATTGAATTATATTTGTCTTATCTTATTTAGATTACAGCCTATTCAGGATGTAATACATGTGGCTTTTTTAACATTGTATGTTCCCATATGTGTTCTATATAAACTCTAGACACCATATATAATTATGCTGAAATAATAATAATTTTTCTTCTTCGCATTTACACTTTCTTCTCCCTTTTCACATGTGTTATTACACTAAGATGAAAATCTATCACTAAGTGGTTTGCTCTCCTGACCAGAGGAAATGAAGTTGCAGCAAAAGGGAACAGAAGGAATATAAAAAGGAATATAAAAAATTATGAGGAAAGCCACCACATTAGTTTTGAAAAACTGAATCCTATTATAAGGAGCTACAATACTGAAACTCAGATTAGAAATTCCTAGATTAAGATTTTTTTTTTTCCTTGTCAGGAGCGACTTCTTTTTAAACAAACTCCTTGTTCTTATGAAAAGAAAACCAAGGACATAAGTGGAATATAAAACATATAACTGAAGCAAGAAATGTTCCTAAGGAGAAGTATTTTATTAAACACCTAATACGGCTGGAAAAAGAAATAAACAAACAAACAGGCACTCAAAGCTTTCATAGATCTAAAACAGAGAGCAGTACATTTCTGTTAAGTACAGAGTTGGGAACAATTTCTTCAAGTATAATTTTATTATGCCAAACTCAACTGATTCCAACCTGTATTTAGTCTGCAGTTTACTGCCTCTATTTCAGGCCTGAAGAAAGATTTGCATGCTTGCTGGTTTTTCCAGATACTTTGGCTGACTTAATAACTACACAGCTTTCCTTGTTTATATCTGACTTAGACTGTCACTGCTACAAGAACTCTACTACTTTGACAAGATATGTAACCTTTTGTGTGCAGAAGAGAATGACATATTATTAGCCAAAAAACCCTGAGAAACATGATTTAACTTTTCATTTCCATTCCCAATGCTGAGGCTGGCAAAGAAAATGATTGTGCCTTTTGATTTGCCTTCAAGTTCTTTAGCCTTCAAAGTACATTTTGAATTTTATCTTTAAATACAATATCTTTTTTTTTTTCTTCAGCCAGAAAACTTAAGGAAACAAGCTTGTGCAATTGTTATGCCCACCTGTCCTTTATTTTTGTGCAATACTTTTTGAACACTTCTGAGGTTGGGACAGAAATCACACAAACTTGACGTTCAACAACTGGATGAGTTGCCGCTGGGAGAAACGCTGAAGCAGAAGCTCAGGAGTTGCCTATTCCAATTGCCTATCAGCAGGCGCAGACCAGCCAGCCAAGCTCAGACGCTGAGCATGTATTGCCTCGGAGGACCCTTAGACATCTGGGAGAGATTTGAGGCACATAAAAGGGGAACTCAAGCTCTTGCCACAGAGAGTCTTAGAAAATAATAGGGATTCAGGAGATTATTAGTAACGAGAATGGGACTTCTATGTGGGGGACAGGACAAAAATCCACAGAAAAGCAGACCTCATTAATTTTGCTGTTCATGAGACAATTCAGTAATCTTTCAGTAATGAAAATTCAGTAATGATATCCAAGCATTTTAGTTAACAGAACATTTATGTTTATACTGCTGCTCAAGTCTGTGGGGTCCCAAGCGATAAGATGCCTTCAGCCTTGCCTTAGACCATGCTTGTCATCTTCTACAGACAAGGAGTTTGGTTTTGAGAATGCCTTAGGGCACAGCGTTAAATCTTAAAAGTTAACATTAGGAGTCACCTATTCCAGACCCTGTCATAAAATGTGTTTGTTTCCCAGTACATATATACTCTGTCAGCATACTCATTGTTTTTTTGCATTCATATTGCTATAGCAAATACTTCCAGAACTATTTGTGTTAAAGTTTTGTACTTAAACTCATGGAAGTACATGAAGTGATCCAAGTCATCCTCAGCTATCAATCTACTAGGAAAAGGAACATCTGTATTCCATGAATGTGTTTGTAGTTAACTACATTTTAAGTCCCTCTGAAACACAGTGGGTCATAAGCACTGTTCCAAAATTGCATTTTAAATGACTAAGAGAAACTATTTTGTCATTAGCTTTCTATATTTTGTTCATTACATGTTTCCAAGTAGAGTGATTAATTCTTTAAACTTTACATTTTATTCCAGAAATACTTATTTTGCTTTTCTCTTGAAATTTGCATAACATTTTGGGATGACTGGCAAATAAGAGGCTTTAAGTTCCCAAAAGAGTGCTTAATGTAATAGGGAAAGGTAAGAAATTTCCAAAAGTTTTGAGAGTTCTCCTACATTTTCCTCGTTAGCACTCTATGGAAGTTGGAAGAATATAGCAGGAAAATATGCTTACATTATCATAATATGCTTTCGTAACTCTCCACTACTAGCCATAGACAGAATACACAAATCTTTGTACTGACCTAGCATAGATGATTTTAATGTTTCATTTTATTTTTCACAAACAGAAAATATGTATATTTTTGCTGCTGAAAATTGCCTTAAGGTCATATTTTGCAAAGTTTGATCTGAAATAAGTCAGTTAAAAAGACATAAAAATCACAACCAATTAGTTTTTTTTATCAAGGAATAATCAGGTGACATTTTGTACTACATTTAGAATAGATTGTTCTTGTGGACATGATAACATTTCTTTTCAGAGCAAAGAAATGACACAATATAGAACCTTACTGACAGTTTTAATCCCATTTATGTACTAGGATGAAGCAAAGGAGTTTTCTGGGGTTTTATGCCTATAACTATATAGTAAATTGTGTAAATTCTGACATAGTGCCTGACTTATGCAAAAAAATAAATAAATAGTAATTTGTTGGTCTTTTGTATGCATTAAAGTACGTAGAACCAGGAATCAGAGACAAAAGTACATGATTTTATAATATTTACTCTAGATGACATCCGGGTTCTACATCACCTCATTTCCAATTGCATGGTGATTAAGAGAGTCAAAACTACTAAAGCAGTCAAGAATACGAAGAAACAGAATTCAATACTGGTTTTAAATGGTTTTTTAATGGCCCTAAGAATTTACCAAGTTGATACTTATTCAAAAATAATAAGTAGGGTGCAAAAGAGTTTTATTAGCTTTGGCAAAATCTGTGAGGGTATTCTGCTTGAATCATGTTACTCCAAGTTCATTAAACAATTATCTCTCTTACTTTATTTATTTTGTCTGATAATGCTCATAGGAAGCTTTGACTTTTTATAGACAAAACAAATTGAAACCAGACACAGTCAATATATCCTATGGGTTCATCTCCTGACAGACAATTCACTGAATAAAGCAGATAATAATTCAGTGTTTTACAGCAGCAGTGTCTTCCCAGAAGCCATAAAGAATATTCAGCTCCTTTTGCCTTAGCTGAGAATGTGGAATGGATTTTGTTTAAGAAGATAATTTATAAAAAGGTCAGTATACTTCTTAATTTCCATCATGTTAAATTATTCATTGCATTATTTGAAATAAAGATGTGGTCTATAGAAATGACTTCAATTTCCTAGGAGAACAAATGTGTTAAATAATGTTAACTTAAAAGAATATGGGAAAATAATGCCAAATATTCAGAATTATTTCTATGAAATACTAACAAATATTTTGTGGCAAGTTTTAAAAATATGTTTAGATTGAAGCCAGAGTTACCTTCTCAAAAGACTAAAACAAAAACTAAGTTACTGTGAGTTTAAATAAAGAACCAAATGTCTGTATAATCATTCCAAGTTTGAAAAGCGTGTCTCAAAATCTTGTTCATATCCTGCAGCAATTCAGGCTGTTGCACTTCATTCTAGACCAAATATATTAGTAGACATACTGAAGTTAGTTTTCCTTTTTCCTTTTTCCTTCTCAAACACACACCGTATCAGTAGTAGCAGTCTTCCTGATGAGGAAGAATCACAGCGACAGAATCCAGGTTTGAGGTGCAAACCTTACACAAATGTTACCTCTGGCTGGGCAATGGGCCCCAAACAGCTCAGTTTCCTGCAGTGACCCATAATCAACAGCCAGTGCATCTTCCTCAGGCCTGGTTTTCAATCTAACTTCCTTACTGTTTAACTAAAAACAGAAGAGTATTTCCTACTGAGACAAATTACATTGAGACCCTCTCTCCCAAACCACCTTTTTCACTTTAGGACAAGTAGATCCTGGGAAAATACAGACACTTAGTGCAGCTCCTAGTAAGTGCATCCCAGGGAGGTGCGTATGTTTTAAAGAAAAGAAAACTCAATTTTTGTATTCTAAGAAAGATGAATTGGGAGCTTAAGAGAACTTTCTGTTTTATTCTTTTGCAAACAAATAAATTGTATGGCTTAGGGCTAAAAACTCAAAATCTGAAAAAAAAGCTACAAAAAAGTACTTTTCTTTCACTTCAGGCAAAAAGAAAGAACTTTTGGAGGTAGGTTTTAATTTTATTTTCTTTTCAAAAGACACCAATTTATCCGAAATAGCAAAGATGCACATGACTAGGAGCATAGACGCTACAGGAAATACCAACAGTCAAACCATCTGTATGTGAGTTTGAGCAGGGACTTGAATCTCAGCCCCATAATCTGTCTAAATACCCCAAGCATCAGACTTATGGGTTGCTCTTCTCTCTCTTGCTTGGGCTCAGCTGCTACATTAAATAGCCGAACAAGAATAGAAGATGACTGACACCAGAGTCAAAAAGTTAGAGTGCTAATTTGACCTGAGCCGCAAAGTGAAGGGCTGCCCCAGTGAGTCCCAAATGGAACAGATCAGGCAGGAGATGCTCCTCCCTGAAGACAAAGCTGTTTCATAATGAGAGCACAAAACTGTCATTTGGGAGGACCTCTGCTACAATTCTAATGAATGTTCAAATCACTAATTTAAAAAACAACCTTTCAAAATCTCACCTGGCTCTTGTAAAATAGCATTTCCATGTTTTGGTTAGAAAGTTTATTTTAATAACATTAATCTTTCTCATAGAATCGTAGAATCATAGAATCATTAAGGTTGGAAAAGACCTCTAAGATCATCAAGTCCAACCGTCAACCCAACACCACCATGCCCACTAAACCTGTTAGCATAATTAAGCTGAATTGTGATATCATTACATAAAATTTATTAAGTTTTTACATGTGAGGAATACCTTGAAGCACTGGTGGCAGAGTAGGCACAAGTATATAACCATGTGTCAACACACTTGAAACTGATGTTATCCAGTAACATTTGCATAGGGAAGACTGTGCTGAGGATAACACATTTAAAACACAACTGTGCTCCAACAAAAAATTGTGTTTAATTTTACATGCAAAAATATTCCCCAAAATAAAGAAGATGCTTCCTTGTGTGGTAACATCTTCTCTGGTGCTCAGTCTAGTGATCCAAAGCCCTTTGAAACAAATGTTTCATTCTTGCTGCCTTAGATCATACTGTTGAAATGCATACTGTAGATTAAGCCTTGGTCAAGACCAGAATAGTTTCACGAGCATGTTTTCATAAAATTGAATATGGTCTCTCACCACTTTGATATCATGTCTATCTCCATTGGACATGCTGGATTTAGACCTCAGGAGAAGCAGAGAACATGCTGGCTCTTTTTATAACACTGATGAAAGTGACAATTATCTGAGTAACAGTTGCAGTCAGAATTGACTTTTTATTAAACTAGCATGACATGTCATTCTTTATCACAGAAGAGTGGGTCTCCATGAAGGGCGTTACTCACACAATATCTTAATATACATTCCAGTCACCAAAAATCATTTCCTTATATCCAAATTACTTGGTAAATGTTTGAAAGAAACAAATAACTTCCATGTCATCTCTTCCAGTCCCTTGAAGTAAATGATTTTTTTCAGATGTAAGCAACTTATAACTCATGACTTTGAAGTGTACTATCATAAGAAATACATTTGTGACTATATGTTACAAAATTTTTCATGTCTGAAGTGTGCCTTTTTTATCCCCTTGTACTCATAACTCACTCTCATAAGCTTATTCATGCAACATAATAATTCAACACCACCACCACTCCCAATCTCTCTTGTTTGTTTACAGTACAGAAGCAACATGCCTTCTGTCTTTTCCAAGGACATGCATTCCCTAGTTCTTGCCTTTCTCACAGGTCCATCCTGTCCTCAAATCCTTCATTTTCGCAGGAAAATGCTGATATTGCAAGGCACTTTATAGAATTCTTCATGCTACTGGCAGGGAAAGAACGTGAAGCTGTTTCTGCAGAAGGAATTATGGGCTATCCTCCTTCCACAAAACTTTCTGTATTCCTTTCCTATTTCCAGGTTATCTTCAAAATGCCTCCCCACATTCTTTGAACCAACAATTCCTTCCCTCAGAACTGTTTCACTAAGCCACAAGGGGAAAGAGAAGCTGTGAAGAGTGCTCTGAACAGCCCCTACTGCTCTGCTAAGCAGAAGAAAGAAAACCAGAATAACCCATGTGCTAACAGTAAAAGCTTCTCAGCTCTGAAGAAAAGGCAGCCCTGTGCAAACTGCCATTTGAGTATGGCCCATTATCCCTAACTGCTTGGGCATTATTTGTGGAATGTTGTTTGAGTCAGACCAAAACTCCACTAAAATTTAGAGGTGAGGATCTTGTGTCGCAAGACTGTGTTCACACACAGGCCATGGCCCTGCTCAATGTGCTGGTGCAGGTATGGCCTAGGAGTTGAAAAAGAAGGAATTGAGTCAAGTAGGAGTAGGATCCCCATCCACTGGATCCCTTCTGTGCAAAACAGGGAAACACAAAAACTCTCATTGGAAGGAAGACACAGGTTCTTATTATAAAATCCAATTAACTAGTTATCAGGAGCAGCTGTATATCTCTGCCCTTGGGGTAATCCTTCATAACCAAACAATTTGGGGGTAATAACAGTGAAGATGAAAATTTATGTCCATATGAGATCGATCAACAATCATACTTTTAACGTTTACGTATCTGACTATATGTACATGTCCTGGTTTCGGCTGGGATAGGGTTAAATTTCTTGCTAGTGCTGTGTTTTGGATTTAATATGAGGAGAATGTTGATAACACACTGATGTTTTCAGTTGTTGCTAAGTACCCTCCTAGTCCAAGGACAGCTCCCATGCCTACTGACTGAGCTAGGTACACAAGATGGGAGGGAACATAATCAGGACAGCCAGCCCAGCTGGCCAATGGGGTATTCCACACCATGTGATGTCATGCTCAGTATATGAATGGAAGGCGTGATCCAGGAAGTACCGATCGCTACTTGGTTATCGGTCAGCGCGGATGGTGAGCTACTGCATTGTGCATCACTCATTTTGTATATTCTACCATTGTTATAATTATTTTTCCCTTTTCTGTTCTATTAAACTGTCTTTATCTCAACCCATGAGCTTTTCTCACTCTCACCCTTCCGATTCTCTCCCCACCCCACCAGCAGGGGGGAGTGAGCAAGCGGCTGCGTGGTATTTGGCTGCCTGCCAGGTTAAACCACGACAGTACATTAAGTGTAATATTTTGTTGCTTTGCTTATATTTCTTTGAGTTACTGTTTGTGACCAAAAACCACATGACTTGAATATAGCTCAAGCCAAAGTTAATGGAGGAAGTCTCTTACTGTCATAAAATCACAGACCTGTTAGTAGCTAGGAATCTCTAGCCAGTATGTGTATGTACCTTTTCCACATGACAATAAAGATTTCCTAATTTTAAATTCCTGCCAAAATTACAAATCATTATCTGGAAAGCTGATGAGTGTTTTAATTCCTGTGAACAACAGCGGCACCTTTCTAAATCTCCCTAACAGAAGTCAGGTGAAGTTAGTTTCAACAGCCATTTCAGTACTTGACATCTTGTGAACCCACAGAGCTGCATCGTATGTTTGCAGTGGAATATACTTTTTAGCTCCCAGCAATCTCTTTTCTTTAGTCTAAAGGGAAAAATTTAGCATGAATGAAGATCCAAAAAATGAGCTTTTGACAAACTCATTTAATGTGGAATAGTCACAGAAAGAGCAGTTACCATCTTCAGAGCTGTTTGATAGTATTTGAGTTCTCCTTTAAAGAACACAGGAATACAGCAAATGTATCAATAATACCACATTCCTGTGAATACAAGATGTGTGAAGATTTTGTGGCCATGTCAACGAATAACATAGCTTAAATACTTATAATCCAGAAAAGGATTTTAAATTAATTCAGAATAGCTAGCTTTAACAAAACCGAGAATTATGAAAGATATTGTTTCCACAATTTGAGCATTCAAATTATAAGCAAATTTATTTTTTCTGTCAAGAACATTCTGCTCAGCCATGCCATATGGTTTATGTAATTTCTGTTTTAAAAAAACACATCTGAAGTTGTTTTCCACTAAAATAGTGGAAGAAGAATCATGAAGCTTACACAAACAATTTAAAAATGCGCCTCGTGCATTGCTTTTTACGCAGTCAGCCTCTCACTTGAAAAAGAAAGTGGTGAACATAATAACCTAATGTGACTGGAAGGGGTTGGAGCTCTGTCTGTAGTTGTTTGATTCTTCAAGTGTTTGGGGAGAAAAAAAAATCTGCACAATCTTTGTAAATGGACAAAACTGCATCAGAGAAATATCCACCATGAATTAATGTTCCAAAAGAGAACAGTACAACAGCTTGATTTTTTGCCTCTTTGCTCAGGTCAAACACAATGTTAGCTGTGGTGAGGACCTATTTTGAAAAAGAAAAAAAGTGCAAGTTAGTATTGCTACTGAAGCAATATGGAACAAAAAAAATGTCAGAGTTTAGAGACAGGAAAGGTGGGCAGAAAGAGGGTGGGCAGTGTGCCCAGGTGGCCAAGAAGGCCAATGGCATCCTGGCCTGTATCAGAAACAGTGTGGCCAGCAGGAGTAGGGAGGTGATCGTGCCCCTGTACTCGGCC
>NW_009206044.1:21066-36350 GCF_000690835.1 Fulmarus glacialis | reverse complement strand
AAAAATGTCTTTACTGAAAGTGTGGTCAGGCCTTGGAAGAGGCTGCCCAGGGAAGTGGTTAAGTCACCATCCCTGGAAGTATTTAAAAGATGTGTAGATGAGGCGCTTAGGGACATGGTTTAGTGGGCATGGTGGTGTTGAGTTGATGGTTGGACTCGATGATCTTAGACGTCTTTTCTAACCTTAGTGATTCTATGATTCTATGATTCTATAACAAAACTGAAAACTGGAACTGAAACTTTCACAAGAAAAATTAAAATAAGACTTAAAACAGATGGAGGCCATAAAAAGAATTAGGAGACCACATTCTAAAACAGGAGCTGGACACTTTGCAAAAAAAAAAAAAAAATGTAAGTAACATCTGGAAGTTTTCAGAATGAACTGAAAGATGGTACTAAGAAATAAAATCTGCTGGAAGAGTAGCTCTTGTTACGAATAATTCAGGTAGATCTAGACACCCAAATACACAACTTGCAGTCTGTAGGATTTGCAAGGACTGGTGACGTGAAAACATGAGGTGATCAGCAACCTGATTGTCACAAACTAGAAGGTCTTCCAGGAAATGGGTGGGACCTATGTCCAAACTACTCACAGAGGTCAACTGCAGGAAGTATATCAAAGAGGATAAAAAACATCATGCCTAGAAGGAAATCAAAGACTTACAGTCTGAAGAGGCGTTCAGCTGTCTTTTAGGTAAGCAGAAGACATGGACCACCAGACTTGTTATACTAGTTATAATTTACTAATTATAGGCTCAGAGGAAAGTCAGATTATTCCAGATAACGTAATGTAAATGCCCACTAGAACTGCATCTAGAAATACTTCTTGAGAAAATTCTGGTAACCATCTCTGCGGTCCGGCTCTCAGTGTGCTGCAGAATTTAAGCCATGGAAGAGCATAAATTATCCTGTTCTGGCATTATACCATATTGGCACTATGGAGCTAGCCATCAATTTGACCCAACAGCTTTAAGGAGAAAAGAAAAAGAAGAAACCCCAACAGAAATGTAAGTGGTTTTGTAGATGTGGTTTTCAGGCACACACAAATGCTAGTGATGACTTCTGAGATAAGTTGGCAGCAGACTTGTTTTAAGCACTGAACTGGTGTTGGACTCTTAGATGTTAATCAGGAACACGAGATTAAGGGGGTGTGGAATTTACTGCTGAACTTCATTCTTGCCTCAGACAACCAAAAGAAAAACCAGCTGCTGGTCAGGAAGATAGGAGGTGGTTGCCATAAAGCTTAGAAATTCAGCTATGAGTGTAATATGTACAAGTGATCCTAATCTAGCTCATGACATTATGAATTATTAAAAAAGTGATAGCTTGCTTTCATCAGAGAAAGGAAAATAACAATACTGTAGCAATACAGGCATGCAGCACAGTTAAATACTGACAGGCGAGAAAAAAAAACTGGCTAGGAGAAGGATTGCTGTGGGCTGGCCAAGGCACGTAATTTCAAATACCTGTTGAGAGTCTTTCTCCAATGATAGAAAGCAAGAAAATAATTTTAAAGGTCTGAGGAAGCCCCCAATAGACTTGACCCCCAAGAAGCCCCCCTAGGAAACTGATAGGCTATTGAACGTTGGGCTATTGAATGTGGAATAACTTCTGTGAAGTTCATGGGAATTATTAAACTAGACATGTTAAAAGGCTAGAGAATACAGAATCCAATACTCCATCATCTAATTTGGCAAAAATGGAGACAGTGACTGGGAAAGGTGCATTCATCCAAGAACTGAAAAGCTGGAATTTGAGCAAGTCGTCTTGATAGCCAAGTTAGCACATGAGCTAATCATTTGCTTGGATTTGGTTATTGCTAATGACTGCCTAATAAATGCCAGAAACAGCATCTTAGAAAGTAAGCTTGTAGAATCCCTCCTTCTAAAGGCGGCTGAGGTTTGCAAATGGTAAGAAATAACTTTTTAAAATTATATTCTCCTTCTAGAGGTCAAAACTCTAATAGTGTTTTACATACTCTCCTCAGGCAAGGAAATATGAAAAATGGTTGAAACCTGCTTCAGGGTGATCTTAGCTGCTGTTGTTAAAGAAATTATTTGTTGCTTCACTTCAGATTTTTCTGATAAGCAACAAATAGTATAATGGAAAATCCATAGAAAATGTGAAAGAACAGATGTAGTAGACACTGATAAGAAAAGAATGGGAGGATGAACTCACAGGTTTTCCTCTGAATTTCTTCCAATTAGTATTGAATGTACAAAACTGAAATGGCCCAAGAAATTTCGTAGTCAGAAATGAGTTCTTAGAAGCAAAGGCACAAATTACACTGGTAAGCACATATGCCACTAATGAAGAAGATGGCATAACCAATCTTGCATAACAACAAATCTGTGTAAAAGGTTTTGTATTCATTACCTATTGTTTTAGATACTAAAGAAAGTGTAACTTTATTTTCCAGAGTGGAGATTGGACACCAATGGAAATGGAGCCAAAAGAACAAGGAGAAGAAGTTACGAACACTATTACTATAGTATCACTGACTTTGTGGCAATTTATGTATGGATGGAGTTGTATACTTCCTACTTTCAAAAGATTTATGGCTACTTTATCTCTCTCTTAACCTGTTTCCTGTGTTGGTGTCTGGAAAACACATAGAACAGGAATTGAAATACTTACATGTAAGATGAAGACACCAGCATGAAACTGAATCAAAGACAATGATTGCCTCAAAGTTTGTCTGCAGGGTGAGTTGGTGCCAGGTGACTCCTGTGACCCAGCAGTGCTGTCACTCACCTTTGCAGAGAATATTCCATGTGCACCCTTTCCAAGCTACCTGCTGTAAGGATCTCAACTTAGAGTCAGAGAAAATGTGCAATGGCCTCCTAAAACTGGAACAGCCAATAACTTGTGAGGGCACTAGCAGTACTGCGGGTTGGTGGCCTGAGTCCCTGTCCAGCTCAGAAGCTGGCAGTCAGTACTTGCTTGTAACTGAATAACTTCAACAGCTTTCCAGATTCTTTTCCAATAAGAATTAAATGCACTGAAACTAAAAGAAGCCCTGGAGACATATTATTACTGTTATTATATTATTATGATATTGTTTATTTCTGTTAGATTTGGGGCCCTAGTGAGATACAAGCACAACAAAAATGTCTTAGCAAATCTGGAAAGATGTATCTGAACTATGGGCTGAGAGAACACATATTAAATTCAACCACTCCAAGTAAGACCAAGTATCATTGTCTCCCCCACCACACTACTCCGTTTCTACTGGAAGAAACACCAGGTAAATGTGCCAGGAAGGAGAAAGGATGTGATCCAATAGACACTGCGTACCCTCTCTGAACAATGAGGGAATTAAGTTAGTGATGTCCTTGCCTTGAAACTCAAACAGTGTCACGTATTCCAGTAATCCACAGATCATCCACCAGCCTCTATCATGCAACATTTGGTGATATGAGATAATCACAGGAGGGTGCCTAAGCTAGTTACTTTGGTGAAATGGTCACAGAAGCAGAGACAAGCCTAAATCCCATCTTTTCTCATGATTTACTTATAGGATAGCTATCCATAAAAGTCCAAAACAAATCCTTTTAATTTGGTAGAAGTAAATGATCTCTTAGAAGACTATGGCATTCCTAAAGAGAAGCAAAATCAATTCAGACTGCTTGAACTAGACAAAATAAACATAATCTAATCCTGAATAGGCTCACAGCATTGTAAAGGCAAATTTGAGAAAAATGTTTGACTAAGTAAAGAAATATATATGAAAAAAGGCCACATGCGAAAACTTTAAAAAGGGCTGTTTTTATTAAACAGTCTAATAAAAAGCACAGGAGAGAAAAACTGAGTAAATCTCAATAATTCATATGGTATGTATAAATTAAAACAGCCTATATGTAGAGAATGAGTTAGGTTGCATATACAGATTCTAATTTCCTTATAAGTAGAACAGGTAGAACCTTCAACTTTTGGTTTCCCCAAAATAAATTGGAGTTTTATATTTTATTTGACTCTGACCCAAAATAGAACAAAACAGTTTTTAAGTTTCCTGCTAAATTAAAACTTTATGAATTCTAAAAAAAACATTTCCAATTTTGCTAATCCATTCAAAAATATCTATTTGTCATTTTAATATTATTTTTACTTCACATATATTATGAAACAGATTACATCCTCTGGTTATCCATAGTAGCAAAGGTCTGACCCAAATGGGTAGTTTTTATCCCTATAATTTATATTTTCAAGTAATATAAAAATATTGAAAAGAAAGCATCCATAAAATCCCAAATGACATTTTGGTTCAATAACTTGATATTACATTTATTTCTGAAATGGTAAGTTCTGTAACAGAACTTTTTCCCATAGAAATTTTTACTGAACTGAATTTGGTTTTATTTTTAAACATTTTAAATGCTCTTTTCATTTAATGCTTTTTGAAAACTGTTGGAAAAAAGATTTTCCTCTTCCAGGCTGATAACACAGTTCTGAAAACTTCACTGGGAATGTCATTGAAATCCAAGACTGTCCTCAGGGACTCAGAGAAAGGAGCTCCATCAGAAAGTTTGATCAGGCAGCGAATGAAAAAACTCAGAAGTTATTTAGATTGGAGTAAATTTTTTTTGAGCTGGCAAAGGGAAAATAGCCTGCTGAAATCACGTCATCTGTAATTTGGTAAGTTATTTATTTTCTTTTAATCCTATTCAAAGTATCAACATTTCCAGTACATTGGCTTGATTGGCAGAGGTGTTGTATGACTTGGGATAAACCCCAGTAAAACTTTTCACTCCTACCTGAGATGCCCCAAGTTCTGAAGGAGTTCCCCTCAGCTGAAAACATCCATGCATTAGGAACATCATCACAGGCCTATTGTCCCTTAATGTCACAGCAAGTCAAAACTTCAGAGTGATGGACAGCAACATTCTTTAGTGCATATGCCTGTGCCTGACCTCATTTTAATCTCAGTAACTGATCTGAAAGAAACCCTAAGTCATGGGAAACAATACTCAACTAATTGAGTAAAAAAAATATGATTTTCAAAAGTAACAGACATGACAAAAGGTAGCTCATAAAAGACTGCAGGACCACACCACATCACTATACGCAGAACTATCTGCTTAAGATAATAGGAAGTACTATTTGAAATCTAATACTTCTATGAACTGTACAGCTATTCCACATTTTTCACCTTACCATTTTGTATTCTTTCCAGCTTTTTTGAAAATCCAGACTCCCATCTTCTCGGTGCTGTATAACCGTCCATCCTCCTCCAGCAACTTCCATATTGCAAAAGACCTATGCAG
This sequence comes from Fulmarus glacialis, assembly GCF_000690835.1. NCBI lineage: Eukaryota > Metazoa > Chordata > Aves > Procellariiformes > Procellariidae > Fulmarus > Fulmarus glacialis. The sequence goes on along the minus strand of NW_009206044.1, from coordinate 31,087 downwards.
TAATAAAAAACCAAACAAACAAACAAACAAACAAACAAAACCAAAAAAACCAGTAAAACAAACTTGCATTGGAATCCTGTCATCTTAGGGGGAAAAAAATATTTGTGAGCAACAGAACTAAGGAAGCCTGTTTTCCTATGGGTTCATGCCCTATGCCCTCAATGGTATCCTCAATCACTTGATTACAATCGGAGCTCTCAGTGCAATTCTCCCAGTAATGTCTCCTCTTCTTTCAGCACATTACCCAAGAACATCTGCCCATCATCCTCCTCTGCATCCTCAGTTTTCCTCTTCACATTCCCTCCATGCTCCTTTTCTATTTCCTCTGCAGTGCCCCTGAAATCATTCTCTTCCTCTTAATAAATGAGTATTTTTTTCAGTGATAATGTTTTCTACAGCTTTTAGCAGAGCGTCATTCTGTCCAAGAAAGAATCTTCAGGAATTCTTACAGAAAATACCCATTCAAGTAGTCCAAAATGTAGCACAGATGAGATTATTCTGTTTTGCTTTGTATTGTAATGTTACCTACAGTGTGCCAGGCAGTGTCCCAAAACAGAAACCGTTGATCTCAGTCTAAGCTGCCTTACAGCTGACAGAGAACATGGATAGGAACAGGCTCAAGAACAGAGGTCTGTGGGACAAGCTCAGAAGTTAAGACCTATACTGAATATCTAAGATCATACTCTGCCATCATTGCACTAATAAAATTCTAACTTAGATACTGAGATTCTGCATATTAAGGATAATTTAACAATTTGACAATTTTGCTGAAACTTGGTGTTAGAATATTGCATTAACTGAAATCTATTAATCTTAAATAATCCATATAATAATCAAAATGGATATTTACTTTTCATTCATTTTTCACTCTTCTTACATTATCCTTTCAAAAATATAGAAGAAAAATATTGAAAAAATGCAAATACTGCTTATCCATTCACCTTTCTTGGTATGTGGCAAGTGATAGTATTCATTTTTATTCCTATTTTTGTATGACACTTGATTTTAAGATCCGACTAAGTTTCTCAGTGCTACTCACTCAAGCAAATTTTCCTGATTTTCATTCCTGTGTACTCATCCGTGCTATGTTGGCACTGCAACTATCCTAAATTTCATTTGTCTGTGCTCTTGAATAGTTATATCCCTCTTTTTAAGTAAGATGTCAGTATGTAAGAGAGTTGAAGAGGTGTCACCCTTCAGCTTAGCTTTTGGCATTCATATCAACAAGAGTCAATCCATTCAGCACTGGTCGGTAATTTAAAGTTTTAAATTGCTTTGCCAAATAGAAGGTTACTATCCAATTCAGTTAAATAAAAATTCATCCCTCAGTTGACTAGAAAACCATATTCCACCCTCAGGCAAATAAATTCTAAATCTTTCCTACTCATAAGCATTGTCATAGTAATCCTCTGCAAGTGCTTTTGCTTTAATTTGCTCCAGGCATGCCAAGTAAAGTCCTTGTGTAGGTACAGGAAGGAAACAGAGTACCGAACAGTGCAAACATGTGAACTTGCTTTAGAGCAACCACAAGAAAACCCACAATTTGGTAGACAAACATTTTGGCTCTATTCCTCCTTCAGGGAAGACACTGCGAGTCAAAACATTTATCTACAGGATTTAATTTCTTCAGTCTGACTTACAGTGAGAATTTCTAAATGATGGATTTACTTTCCTTATAAGTCATTTCAAGCTCCCATGAATCCACTGCCAATTTTTAAAGCATTAAATCCTCAACTGCATTAAGACTACTCATTTTAAAGATGCACACAAAAAAATATTTTTCATACTAAAATGAATTTTCATACTAAAATATAATAAAATACCTATAAAAATACTTTGATGTTTTCTGAATAATGTAGTAAATTAAAAGAGAAAACTTCATAGTGAAAGTAAGATTTGCAGCAGCACATTATTCACTAGCCATCATTGTGTGGTCTGGCACTTTCCATGGTGGTAGACACAAACACCTGCTGTATTAACAGGAGTGCCAGGCTGATTATAGATGTTCATTGTGCATAGCTCTAGCCAACAAATGTCCTGGACTGGCTTCTGTCCCAGACAAGGCCAAGGCACTCAGCCATTAAACACCTTCTAAAATGTTCTGATATTTAACCCTTTACCAGAAAAGAAAAGGATGAAGAAAAGTGACTTTGAGTTTGTATGCATCTTTAGATTCTGAGTTTATTGTCAATAAAATAAGCTGATTTAGATTAAAAGAGCATCCAAAGCATTGCACTCTTGCCCTTCCTTAAATGCATGGGTAAAAATACTCAAGCTACTGAAAGGCATATATGAGATTATTTATACATGTTTTAGCTTTATGGACTAAATTATTATAAACTTCATAATAATCATTTAGAGATCAGCCCAATTTTAAAGTAAACAAAAGAAGGGGCATTACCACATACTGTATTTTAAGTGCATGCACACTAAGACATCACAAGTCTACATTGTTTGCTTGGAGTAACAGGATCAAGTCCAGCCATTTGAGATTCGGGGAATGTGTATCTGCTATGCAGAAACCAAGCCTCAAGGCAACCACGTTGGGATGACAGCCTCCACAGTATATGGGGCTAGGATACATTTAATGGGTTAAAATTCTGGCAGATATGCTCAGAGAGACCACCTACACCGATTTGGTAGGACGTCCACAGGCAGAATGTAGAGGGGAAGGAGTGAAGGCTGCATTCACGGCAACGGTGGCAATGGCTTTTGCAGAGCCATAAAGATCAAGATATATAGACTCCACTAGCAATTGGTAACATTACATTTTCAGTGCAGTGCACCCACAAGTTGGTAGAAGTCATGCTTGTGAGGGCATTAGAGGAAACAGTAAGAGAGTCCAATACATTGATCCAAGGGGAGATGGGGAGGTTCTGTATGCACTCAGACCAGTCCCCCTGGCCTACTTCAGCTCCTGAAGGTGACATGGTTCCTTCAGCTCCAAAATGGTGACAACCTCACTCCCACTGCTCCTCTGCTCATCAGCAGTCTCTGCTTCCCCTGCACTGACCCCACCTCTGCAGGGGACTGAGAGGACTCTTCTTGCCTTTGCTCTCACTATGACCTAGGGACAATCATTTGTCAACACCATCAGGCATTGCACACACACACATCAAAGTAAGTCAATTAATTAGCTTAATACTTTAAGCCTATCTTTTTCTTTCCCCATCTCAAAAATATGGGATATTATTAAGATCCTTTTAAACAGAAATGAATCACTGATTTTTGGTGCAGGCTTGGAAGACTAATGAACTAAACTAATGAACTGTGGAAGCTACGAACATGAAAGAAAAAATGCAATCTAAATTTGTAAGTATATAAAAATGAGGCATATAAATGGTATCGAGCTGTAAGCACGGAGGATAATTGTCTATGAATATATGAAGGTAAAACCAGTAAAAAACTAGAACTGACAGTAATATTTATGTATGTGACAAAGGGATTTTTTCTACTGAATGTCAGGATTCTAGTAAGTATCTCTTAGGAAATATAAAATGAAATGAAGGTATATGTTTGTGACCTGAAGTATAAAATTATTATACTTGACACAGTTGCCAGTGGCTGCGAGTATTACAGAAGGTAACAATATATTAAGCCTCTTAAGACATGTCAGAGTTGTGCACTGCATTGTGGTAATCCAGATAACTAAGCTGGCTTTAAACAACGGGTATGTCTCCATGGAGTACCTATCAGGATATTATCTTGGGTCCCAGAGCAATCTAACTGTGTCAGCATGATGCTACCTCTGGGCTAATTAGTCCTGGCACAGTGCTGCATTGATGTGATTTTGAAGCTATCTCAGCTGCAGTTAGTTCATCTATCTCTGCACAGCACTACCTTGCAGACTGTTAGTATGACCTTAATGTCTGAAAAAACATCTGTTCAAGCAATCACACTTTTCATGTGCCTGGGATCAGCTCTTGCTGTGTTATCACTAGGGCAAGACAGAAACAGGTGGTAGCAGAAATGCCCTCAACACTCTCTCTCTCTCTCTCTCCCCCTCCCTTAGTTTTCTTGCTAAAAGAGGAAAAAATAATGCAATGGTATCAGCTGAGTTGTGCTGGCTGTAGTGATTGATCGCTGTGTCTGCAAACAGGGATATAGGGGAAACACAGGGTGGCTTCCATAGTGTCACTGTTCTTGTATTACCAGTGAAGTGGGTTTAAGCTAAATATACCAGAAGGATCAGTGCCACAGTGCTTTCAGGTAACCATTGTTTTTCATTGCAACCAAGCTTCTGGGTTTATGAACTTTAATAAGGCTAAGAAAAGCTACTGACAATTTGTACATGCAATTTGGACTTTGATGTTACATCTCTATTTTGAGTTGAACAGCTTCTACAGAACTGCTTTTATTATTCTTGGCCTGTTCAGTAATGCTTAAAGGGGCCTATGTATTTTATGTCATGTCAATTATTTTTCCATTCACATTCACCAGAGTTATATTGATCTTTGCCTATAGTACTCTCCCTCCCCAATTCTACTCACGGTTTAATGAACCCTAATTCCTTAGTAAACTATAACATCTTGACATCTACAGGCTTCCAAAGACCTCTAACAAAACCAAATTCAGTTTAGAAATAAGTTTTACATATCTTAATATCATAATAAAATTACTATAGACAATAACATCGATAATATTTGTTATTGCCTTTTCCTGTTTGCAGAGTCACCACTTTACTGCAGTAAGAATAAATTCTCCAGCTACATGTGGTTCCCTCCCTCCTGTTTGGCCCACTTTCTGGTCACCCTTGCATTTTCCTCTCTCAGGTAATCAGCTCTTAGCCTTGTTGGGGGCTGCTCCCAGTAGTGCCCCATCAGAGGGACAACCAGCATTCCTCCACATTTAGGTCAGGCTTAGGTTATTCTCTCATGTTCCTAGCTTCAACTGACTCGGGTACCTTAGCACCAAAAGCCTTCCAAAAAATCAGTCTCCTTTACAGACTCATGTTTCATTTTCATCAAAAGCCTCCCAAAGATCTTTTTTGAGAAGAACAAGATTATACATGCTTCATCATTTTAAACAGTGTTAATTTCAGCACGTTGTGTTCTTTACAGCCAAAAATACTCTCCCCTGCTCCCTGCAAGAGAAGCAGGATTTTTGTAAATCTGTATCTTTAAAACCTACTCATTCTGCTATTTCTTTCCCTGTGCCTCCAGATAATCCCCCCATCAGCTTCCTCATTATAGCACTTTACTGATTCTCTTCTAAATTTTATCGTGGATTTATTTGCAGCCATTGTCTGATTCAACTGAACTTGCCAAGTAGGAGGAAGTGAGTCAACTACTGAATGTATGTAGGAAATTAGGAAGGCTTCTCTGTCAGCAAGAAAGAAGAATATCTGGAATAATACAGTTTATCATTTTCTTCACTCTGTTGTATTTTTTTCAAGACTGAATATAGCCCAGGTTATTTATACCAGTACAACACTTTGCAGAATGAGAACTTCAACAAAGGCTCCAAATGCTCTTTTAAGGCGAGAGCAACATCATATTAACAAATAAGAAAATAAAACAAATATTTACTTTACCTTTTTAGGATCTGACACATTGTTAATATAAATAGTGTAGACCCCACTCTTGTTAAAACCAGATTGGTATACATCTGCACAGTCTCTGAAAGGCTTTTCTTCCTCCTTTTTTGCATTCTTTAGTAAAACTGCAAAACAAAAAACCATGATAGTATAAGTTATAACAGTGATTTTAAGCATTTCTGTATCAAGGAAGTCCACTTTTGCACATTGTATGCCTTTTAAACATACACAGTAATAACTGTGCTATGGTCCTTACACGGTGCATATGGTAAATTCTATTGAAGAACTAGTATGAAACTTTCAGACAGATAGCAGAATAGGCACCAGCAGAAGTAAGTCATGATGCAAATAGCTAAACAGAGCATTCTGTCTACCGAGAGGTGAACACAGCGCATTCCTTCTGAGTGCAAAGGTCTGTGCAGCTGCAGGTGTTGTCCCTGACTCAAGCTGTATCTGGGACGTTGCCAAAGAAGATGGCACATGGAGGTGGACAAGCTTGTTCAGTGTTGTTGACAGATGCTCAAGACAACAACACAGAACCCTAGAAGGAAAAAGCTTGTGCCCTTCCTCCATGAGGTACTGCCTTTTAAGCAGCCTAGGGGCTTGGGGCAAGGGAGCTGTTTGCTTAAGTTTACTTTTTTGACAGAGAATTATTTCATTATTTTCATATCTACATACATAAAAGTTGCTAGATACAATTATTGGAAAAAAGAAGAAAAATCAGTGCTACTGAAGTCAGTTGTTTAGAGTCATGATTTATTGAATTTATTTTTGGCTCTGAACAGGAGAACAATTAATGTCAGAACACCAGTGCAGATCTTGATCCTGCGTATTGCAGACAGACCACATATATGAGTCTGGGCTGAGAAATCGGGAGGGCGAGATGTTTGAGGATCCCAATCTTGAACCACCAGGAGATTCCCTGTACAAGGAGTAACATCTGAGAGTGTTCCTTCACTATCACAAACACAAGTATCGTGAACCCACATGATACTGAAGGATATGACTTCATTCCAACAACACGTACTTTAGGCACATCAGTATTCCCATAGAAATCCATCAGTCTACTCAGATTCTTAAACTTAAACATGTCCTTAAGTGCTGTGCAGGGCCTGGGCCAGCACTTCATTAGTCCCTACAATAAGGAAACAATAGCTGAGTCCTCCAGACACACTCATCGTTTGGTGACAGACACATCTTTTTCATTTTTGGCTTGAAAATGTGAGTTATAGGTACAAAAGGGACTGCGCCTTATTCACTCTCAATGAAGTGGCCTGTGCTGCAAAGCTGATGTTTAATGACAATGGTGTGTAGAAAAGCAACGGCCTTGCACAACATGTGAGATTATCCAGGCCATAAGGCGGTACACAATAATGCCAAGGCTTTGTAGCTTGATATACTATCTATCTCCCCTTTGAACACTTCAAAGCAGTATTTTAGGATGGCAAATTCCTGCCAGATCAATTGGCATTAATATAATTTCACAGATGGGGAAATCAAGGACAAGAAAGGTTAAATGTTTTACCTCAGTGATTTTGTGAAAAGGTGAAAATAAGAAAATAGTGAGAAATCCAATCCTGAACTGTAAAAGTATCCTGCTCTCTAGGTAGGCATTTTATACACATCATATTCTTTTTTCCTTTTTATGTGTTTTATTTTCTTCTTTTAAAATTTTATTTTAACAAACAAAACCCCCTTACCTCTCCCTTTCCATATATTTGCTGCATATTTATTATTTTTATCCAACACCATCAATAAAAATAAAACCTGGTTCATATATTTGCATATGAACTTCAATTGGAAAATCAGTGGCTTTGAAACTTGGTCATATTTGGAAAAGGTAGTGCTGGCAATGCAATAGATGACACACTTCCCCATGAGATGTCAGGGAATGAGGTCCTCAGCAAGGTATGCATCAACAGTGCACTCTCAAAGGTGCCATTTTTTAGATATGAGGCCTTCATGATTTGTGTTAATTAAAGATTTCATGGTACTTTCCTGTAAGCAGATGGTGTTAGTATCACTGGCCAAAGTCCAACTTGAATAATTACTTGGGGCTGGAGCCAAAGCCTAGAGGAGTTAAAGCAAAGCCTCTCATTGATTTCAAGGAGCTTTAGATTAGATCCACTCTATCTGGCCTGAATTTCTCTAATACTGTTGTTTCTACTGCAGACATCAGTCTCTTTTGTCTAAAAAATATATTTAGTTATGCAGAGGTAGAGTGTTCATTTCCTTAAGTCTTAAAGTACTTATATTTTAATATCTATATGTAGGCAGATAATCTTACCTCTATTTAACCATTATACACACATTGAAAACCACTCGGAAATAACTACTTAAGAGTCAATCAAGGAAATTTGAATTTGGTTCCTTTTTAACTGAAAGTTAGAGAAAAAAATCATGAGTATATCTTAAAGCTCATATTATTTAAATTTTAAACAAGGTAAGATTTTAGTTTCAGAGTAATTAGAATTAGATCTGAAAATAATTTTTTAAGGAGATGGATCTGTAGGAAGCATACTTAGAAATATTTTTTTCCTCATTCTTAAAAACTAGAAAAAACGCAGTAAAACTGCCATTGATGTAAGAGATGAAGGACAGGTAGATGTCATAGATAATGCCCAGTTCCTTCCATCCTTCCTCTCAGTATCAGACAGCAGATGTGTTAATTTCCTATAGAGCAAGTAACACAATACGCTTCTTTTGCAGTAGTGGGTTTTATTCAGTGAACCTGTAGCCAGAAGAAGATGGCTTTCCTTGGGTACTTCTCATCCCTCTCTCAGGAGTTGGTCCTCCCACTGGAAGGAAAGCTCAGCTCCTTGTGAAGGAGCTGCACTAGTACAGATTGCAGCACAGTATATTAAGCACGACAAGCACAAAGTTCAGTTTTTCTTAATACATCAGACTTAATTTGAACGAGAACAGCCCAAATTTATCAGAAAATTAATACTCAGGAATGTTACTGGTAATGTTCTTTTAGGGTAGAATATGTTTTTTCTATGGTTTGCTGTTGTTTTTCTAACTTAATATTCCATACAATTTCCAAATCACTTCTACCTACTATAGCTCCAGACTGTTTTTCTATAACATTACATAGACCTTGAATCCTTTATACATCAAGTGAAGTTCCTGTATGATGCATTGGCTCACATACGGTAGATGTGTAAATAAATTTTAAAAAAAGTAACAAGGCTCAAATAAAGTCGTTCTAAAACAAAATATGTAGCCATTACATTTCTTTGCTCAGCTTCAAGATCTTAATTGACTTTACACAGATTTCTAACATTAGTTTAGCTATTTTCAAATATAATGCTTATGCCAACGTTTTATGTACCTGTAGAAAAAGATAAGTCTATGTCAAGCAAAATAATACTATCATTTTTTAAACCTGAATGCTTAGCCAAAATTTGGAGCCCTGGAGGGTCTTTTTGATTGCCTTTTCTGGATGAATAAACTGGTGATGAAGTCATGCTTCTTTGAAGCAATGATGCCTATGTGGAAAATCCTGCTTTCCTGAACAGAAGGAGAATTAACAAGAGAAATAAGTTCTTCTTTCATTGCACTTCCAAAAGTCATTTGGTTAATTTTTAGTCCAATAACTTTCTCCTTGGGCTATGCTACCTGTGTTTCCCTACTTGATGAATTATTTCTTTCAGTTATCAATCAATCAGGCTTTTGGCTGTTTCTTTTCCTCGATGCCCTGGATGATGATTTGAATCTAGGCAATACAGCAGGTACCATCCATAACTGCCCAGACCTCTATCAGATGGCTGCTCCCATGTAGAGGCAACAGCCCTGGCAGTGCAACTGCTCCATGGCCCTGTGGAGGAACAGGAACCCAAATCAATGAGGTTTCTGCTAACCCAGAGGCTGTGAACTGCCAGGGCTGAGCAGCTGTTCTGCTGCTTCTATTAACAGGATATTAACCTTCAGTAGAAAGCCAGGGTCGTCACCTGAGGTTGTGGCCTCTTCAGTTTTCTTAGAAAGGGTTGCTGGACCTTGCAAGTGAGAGTGCTCAGACATGTAGGGCCTTTTCCCAAAGCAATAGACAGGGAAATCCCTTAACTGATTGTTAGTTGTGTATGCCTCTGTGTAGGGTGAGACTATTTTTCTGCTATCAGTCATGAAAATAAGTCAATAGTAAATGAGTTTACTAGTTCCTAACAGCTATCACAAATGAAGGAGGCCTGTTTTTCTGCCCAGGTTTAAAGAAATACAAACTGACTACTAAGAATGAATAGCTTCTGAAATATTTACTAATCTAAAATTCTCCCACAACATTCTCCTAGAGAAGCTGGCAGCTCATGGCATAGACAGGTACACTCTTCACTGGGTAAAAAACTGGCTGGACGGCCGAGCCCAGAGAGTTGTGGTGAACGGAGTTAAATCCAGTTGGCAGCTGGTCACGAGCGGTGTTCCCCAGGGCTCAGTACTGGGTCCAGTTCTGTTTAATATCTTTATCGATGGTCTGGATGAGGGGATTGA
>NW_009206044.1:0-20665 GCF_000690835.1 Fulmarus glacialis | reverse complement strand
GTCACTACAAGAAGGACGTTGAGATGCTGGAGCATGTCCAGAGAATGGCAACGGAGCTGGTGAAGGGCCTGGAGCACAAGTCTTATGAGGAGCAGCTGAGGGAACTGGGACTGTTTAATCTGGAGCAAAGGAGGCTGAGGGGAGACCTCATCGCACTCTACAACTACCTGAAAGGAGGTTGTAGTGAGGTGGGTGTTGGTCTCTTCTGCCAAGTAACTAACGATAAGATGAGAGGAAATGGCCTCAAGTTGCGCCAGGAGAGGTTTAGACTGGACATTAGGAAAATTTCTTTACTGAAAGAGTGGTCAGGTTGAGTCCCCATCCCTGGAAGTATTTAAAAGACGTGTAGATGTGGCCCTTAGGGACATAGTTTAGTGGGCCTGGTGGGTTGACGGTTGGACTCGATGATCTTAGAGGTCTTTTCCAACCTTAATGATTCTATGAATACGAAATTTAAAATTTACAATCTTTATCTTTTTTCCCAGCTGTATGAAAATTATCTAATCTCATCTCTACTAGAAAAAAATATTTAAAGAATAATATACTTGATTTTTTTAATTGAGATTTTGGATTGTTTTTGAGAAAATGAAGTGGTTATCTCATTGGTTTTCAAGTCTCCGTCACATATTTGGTGAATGAAGTGCAGTTTGTCTGTAAGAAATAAAGAATGTTAAACTGCAGTTCATTATGTTGACTGATTCGGTAAAATCATATTCATATTTACTAAATCATTTAACATCTTCACATGTTTGTGAAATCATTTGAGACTGACTTAATCCCTAGCGTCTTATGTCCTTTAGTGATACTGCTAGCAAATGGGAGGTAGCTGTTGGTTTTTTTGCATGATAGTGATATATTTGGACAGATATGCAGAGATTTCCATAGTGTCTTAGTGAATTATTATATTTTCATTGTTTTACTATTTTATTTACATGAATCTAATTTTCTTATAGCACTTAATAATCACTATACATACCAAAATACACTTAAAAAAATTCTTCATGTTTTTGAAGCCGGGAAGAAAAAGTCTCTCTCCATATCTTATTGGTAAACAGAATTTACCTAAATTTTAGCTGCTCTACCAAAAGCTTCTGAGGTGAAAATTTCTGTCTCCAGATGAGCAGCTTCTAAAAAATCAAAAAGGAGAGGTTGTAAATTGATGTCTTTTACCTACAGCTGTAGCATTCCAGGACAGGGTCATTCAAGGACTACCAAATGGCAGTTTCTGTCTAGATCCAGACTGCAAATAAATTTTGCCTTGACCTTGTCATGGTTCCAGACACATGGTGGGGAATCCTACATTTCTGTAAGAGAACCTGTATCTCTGACCAGCCATTTGGGTGCAGCTGCTGTGTACCACCACAGTTCCAGTTGTGATGGCAAATAGTGCCTGGCTCGCGAAGAATCAAATCAGGAACAGTTTGCTAATGTTATCAAAAGGATGTCAGTCAAATATCCCCGGTGAGGAGGCCTGGAACATGGCACATACACGTATACATGTTCCCAGACTTAGCAGCAGGAACCACAAACAGATCTGACAGAGAAAGGGTGAAGATTATTTTTGTTTTGAGGAGGAAAAATATGCAAAGGTTTACAGCCACTCAGTTTTTGCTGACTTACAGCCAGAGGTATAGTCTGTTTCAGTGGCCTAGTCTTGCATGTGCCAAGTCACAACTTCCACTTGAGAACAAACATTAAACTGCAACCTAATAGCTGACTGTGATGTGCAACTATTCCCTGCAACAAGAAAACCATGTGACAACACAGTTGTGCTGCAAATGCTACACAAACCACAGGGAATGGCACAAACCTGGAGGCCAACTTCAAGTCAGATATGCTCTCCAGATAACCACAGTGTTGCCTACAAAATAAAATGATAGCCATTTAAGAGCACAATTGTGTCCCTGTCAAAAAGGACTTGAAAAGTGCATTTTCTGGATTCTACTCTGTCCAGGTACATAACACATACTATGTGTTTTTCCTCTCCAAAAAGTATTTCTGGATTATTGAAGCTACCACCATCATCCAATATAGCCAATGTGAAAAAAAATCAGAAAATTACAATCCATTGAGAAGTATGAAATTTAAAAAAATTGTAGTTACTTATTATTGATAAAACATTAGAAACTTTTTATGCATCTAGCTTGTTAAGTAAAAGTTTTAAATGTGAACTTATAGGCACCTAGTACCCAATTCTAAATTATTATGAAGACAAACTACCACTTCAAAACTTTCTCCAACATCAACTTTATTTCCTCCTGTATTAATACTGTGTTTTATTTTCATCTCCACAAAGTCTGAATATCATCTTTAAAAAAAGGGTGCAGGGGGGGAATATTAATATGAAAGCTGCTTCTGGATGTCTTGGAGTCCAGCAGTCTTCTCAGATAAGTCATTGTTTGTTCATGCTTGGGTACTCACGTTTGTTTATTAGGGGGGTGAGAGAAAGTTTAGGACTGGAGTTTGGATATACATTTTCCTGCCAGCAAAGTATATATGCACCAAAACACTTTTCAAACTAATATTTCTTTGTGAGATTGCTCTGAATCTGACAAAAAGAACTGGCCAAAGGCAAAAAAACCCATTCATTTTCACATACTGGAATAAAATATTTCTGTTCTGGGAACTATTGCTCCATAATCAAGTTTATAGATTACAAATTTGCAGATTCTAGTTTATAAAAGTTTATTGTCAAGGCTCCCATTAATCCCAAAAGAAGTTATGAGAGTGGCTATACCAGGTTACATTGCCTCTCCAGCCTCTCCAGTGTCCCATCTCCAGCATCAGAGGCCTTAGAAGTCATGGGGCTTCCTCACCAGACTTGATCTTTTAACCTTCACTGCTATCCTGTTTTCTTCTTTGCTTGTGCCCTCATAATTACTTATTTTCTCCTTGTTTTCTTTTTCCTTTAGGCCTTTCCCTCCCCAGGAGGACTGTAAGGTTTTGCAAGGGCTAGGCTAACACCTGGCCCAAAAAAGAGGCTTCAGTAGGAACAGATGTCCAAAGCAGATGACTGGAGAACAGCAGAAGAGCAGACAAACATATCCAAGAATTTACAGCATAAGTGCTTCCTCTGCCAGATATAATATCTGTATATTTAATAGGCTTTGAAAGAATTTTCTTCATTAATTTCTCTTCATGTGGCTTTTTTGAAGCCACATGAATTTTAATCATTCAGAGTGTCCCGTACAAAGGAACTCCATACACATACCATGTGAAGGACAATCTCCCATTTTTAGCTTTTAACCAGTCTATTTCAGCTGGTGACCCTTCATTCTTAGCTGAAAGTGTCAGTAATTCTGCATCCATGCTCTGCAAGTCACTTATGATTTCTACTGCATTCTCCTTCTAATATCTTTTACACTGCCTGAAGTATCTCTGATATGCTTAGTGAATGCTATTTCACATCTTTGATCATCTGTCTTTGTAGCTTTTTCCATCTTTTTTCGTTTTGATTTTTTTTTTTTTTTTTTGAAACATGGGGTCTAATATTTTATACAGTATTTAAGCACATCATTAATTATACTGTGGTACAATTTTTTCTGATTTCCTTTCTGTTCCTTTGTAATAATTATAAAATACTATTTTCATTTTGACCATTAATAGGCAATTGCACCTCCTGTGCCTTTCATTCAAGATTTTCTTGGGAGCTTACCTTGAACTTACATGGGTATTTTAGAAGGTGGAAGAAAGCAGAACTCTAGGATTTCTTCCTCAGGCACACTCATCTGCTGAATGATTAGAATGGAAAATACTGGCCTTCATTTAAGAGTTCAGAGTTTATGGCAATATAAGTAAATATATGTATATATATAAACACACACACATTTTTAGTGTCTAAAGGAGCACTTAGTCATAACCCAAAACCCTGTGCAATGGCAGGATGTCACTTAAAGGAGCAGTGCTGCTCTTCCCATTTCTGTTGACTGTCTCCATAGCCACAGAATGAATCAGCTAATAGGAGATCAGGCAGAAAGTGGTTTGGTTTGGTGGGGAGGAAGGGGGGAGGCAGGCTTGGAGTTTCTGTTTGTTTGCTTAGTTGTTCTGTGGTTGTTTTGTTTCTTTGTTTGTTATACAGGTTTATTATTCCACTGGAGCAGCTCAATGATCTGATTCATCCTGTGACCCTACAATCACTAGACTGGATGGAGAAGTGGAAGGATTTTTTTTCCAAGGAGCAATGACAAAAGCAAAAACAGCCCCTTTGCCATCAACCTCTAGCCCTTCATGGCTGCATGCATACCACATATTGCCATCAACCTCTAGCCCTTCATGGCTGCATGCATACCACATAATGCATGTGGGAGGCCCAAATGGATGTGGAAACCTCTCTTAAGTACAATCCAGCATAACTACCAGGCCATGCTGAAACGCAGTTGGTAGGGCTACGACGATTCTGCCAGCCTAGGAACTAGTCCTGTTTCAGATTCATTAGGAACACTAAGGTTCATTACATACAAGAATTTCAGATCCATATTTTTAAGGTGGGGAGGAAAGAGAAAAGGTGTAGCCAATTAGACGCCTCACATTAACATTTACAGAAATGTTTTAGCAGCTAACAGAATATTATTTTTCCCTCCCACACACCCTCTAAGAGTCTGAAGTAAGAAAGGCAAACAATTGCAGAGCAAGAGCACTCAAGCTATCCGACTACTTACTAAATAAATCATTTAAAGCAGAATTTTCCTCCTGTAGTGCTGTAGGAATTGACTTGGTCGTGGAAAATGATGTTAACATAGTGAGCTTTCACCCTCTCCAGAGCATAATTATTTACTACCTAATAAATTACCAACAGTTATCAAGTTTGTTTCCCAATAAATCCAGCCCTAGTGACTGGTAACAACAACAATACTTCGATTCACTGTGCATTTGAAAGACATCACTTAGGAATACCATAAAGTGGTGCTCATTAGTGAGCTGAAATAGAATGCCTTATGGCCCATTTACAAAGAGATAAAGACACTTAATTATCCAGCTGCAATATAGTTTCTTAATAGTTTCTGTTTGAGACAGCAACTTTGTGAGTAACCAGCCATTCACTGAGAGATGAGGTCTTTCACAAACTGCTACAAGAGAGATTAAGCCACTGGCTTTGTTTAATATTTCTAGTGTACATATTTCTTTAATTGATTTATATTTTTCCACACAGGCACCCTAATGTGCCTTTAGTGTCTCCACCTGAAGAATGGTATGCATACAAAGAAATTTTTCACTAACAAGCCATTTGGGTGAAACCGGCAGTGTTGTTAGTTGGCTTATATATGCTGATATCCCCTGTAATATCTTTCGTGTGAGTGAATAATACCATTTTCACAAAGAGTGAAGTGGTATTTGGCACTGACATATACTCTTTGAATGAGGGTGGGTAATTGATTTCAATATTAACAATCAAGAATTTAAATGTAAAAATATGTACTTAAAGTATTCATTTTTCAGTACTAATAAATATTGACCTCCTGCTGTGACCACCAACAAGTTAATAGGGATAAAATATGGGAATCCCCAATTCTGTTTTGAAGAGTTTAAATATTTTCCCCCTGACATAAATTTCAAATGCCGCACATTCAAATTGACTTATTTCAGTACTAAACCTCTATTAAACCAAAGTCTGGCTTGATCCTACCTAATACACTTTAATGCATTTTATTATACAGCATAACTTGGAAATTAAGGTATTCCTTCCTGATCAAGGTATGAAAATACTTTTATTTTTAAATCATGATGATTTGGAATTAATACTGTTATTATGTAGTTTTAGAAAACAAGAATATAAAATTAATCTGTCCCAATGTAGATACTGTCACATAAATAGCAGCACTAATATCATCACCCTTTAACAGATAATATGGAGAAAAAAGGTACTTGCAGATGCAATTCACCTCATCCTACGACAAGTCACTTGACAAAAGTGCCTTTGTTGACTCTAAAGGAAGTCCAGACCAGGACTCGACATCTACACTGTAAATGTTAGGTGAGTCAGGTGAGGCTGACTCCCAAAAACTCTTGCTTGATCTTTCTGAGCATCTCTGAAAAATGCATATCAACACAGAAAGTCTCCAAGGGAAACAGGAAGTCTATAGCACCTGAACAGAATAAACAAGAAACACAAAATAAAGCTGGTGCTGACGTGTATGTTTAACTGAATATCTACACAACTGTACAAAGACAACCCGGCCTCTGACCTGGCCCCTGTAGCACTTTCCACTTCAGTGGGTCCATGTGCTCAACTGGATCCAGCTACAGGAAGGGTAAGGGGACTCCTCTTCCATGACACTAAGTGCAAAACTAAGATTCAATTTTTCCCCAGCTTTCAAAATATAAATAAAAGTGATCAAGAAGTGGAATGCATCTTTATAATAGTCCGCTTTGTGAATTGTGGGTGGACATTTTCTGATTATCTTCTGATTATCAGTTATCTTCTGATCTCTTTTTAAACTAAAGGTGTTTCTGCTATTGCTTTAAGATGTCTTAAAAAATGAAACTGTTTGCTCATAAAATCTCTAAAGCAGGAGGAAGTAGAGAGAAACTGAGCAAATGCATGTTTTCAGTATTCTTGAACACATACTGTCAACCTTAGCTGGAGCTATTTGCTTTGACACCTTTGGGGGGATCGAAGTAGGACTTCACGACAGAATAAGATAAGTGTGGAACACCAGATGGCTTCAGTGCATTAAACGAGATTTTGTTTAAAGCTCTGGTGTGGTCACTCCAACTTTGTCAAGTCTGTTTTTTAATTTATTCTTAATTAATATTAAGAAAAATAACCTTAATAAAAAAATTGGAATTCATAGACGAAAAGCATCATGTTTTGTTATTACATTGCAGTATGTTATAACACATTGGTAATAAAAATGCAGTTTCAGGTATAAGAAAAAACTTACTGTCACTTTACTCATGCATTCTTATAACCGTGTTTCAAACACACTCCTGATCCACCTCAGTCCTACAGCTTGCAGCCAAAGTTGGTCAGAATATTCTGTGCATCTAGCAAAAGTCTTACTTTGTTTGCTTCTGTGCTTCAGAAGGAAAATAATGAAGTGACTGATATGCCATACTCTAGGTTTCTGCCTCACTAGTTACATCTCATCATGTTGAGAAAAACCTTAGCAATGTCAAGGATGAGGTACAAACAGGAGGCAAGTGCTTAAGGAATGAAAAGATATTGTTAGGGAAATGGTACCAGACAAAACATGCTGTCACTTCAAAATATATGTCAGATAAGTACCAATATTATTTTTTCCATGCACAGAAGAAAAATGACCAAGAACTGTATCATCACCTTACTCTTCTACACTGCTGTCTAAAATCTATTAGATTTTAATATCTTCATTATTGTATTTCAATATATAGCTGAATCAATATAATATAGAAAATTTGTCTTGCTGAACACAGTCCAAACACTAAGATTTAAAATTACCTTTCAGAACACCTGAATCTGTTATTCTACCCTGGGATTCCCACTGGGATTTTAATTTTTTTGTAAATACTAGCTTGTATTATACAAGGTGTCTTTGAAGTCTTTCTAATGAAGTAGGCCAGGGGTAATTCTGCTTATGTCAATGGAGTTTCCCCTGTGCCTGTAACCTTTGGGTCATTTCTTTGAAGTTCTCACTCTATTCTCACTCTTTTCAGCATAAATTTTAACATCACAACAACAGTGGTTTAAGAAGTGGAATAGACTACTTACTGTTTAATGTTTTGAATAAATTAATTGCTATGCCTTTTAAAAGCATGAATTCCATTAAAATAAATTTTCGGACATATTTACTTTTCCTGCATAATTTTCTAAAATATGAAAACTACCCATAACCCAGGAGATTTGTACCTTTTCAAAAATGCCAGATCCAGTAACCACGTTATTTCCTTCATGAACTCAATAGGCACTTCTGGGGAGGTAAATTCCTAGCATATATATGTATTATTTTGAGAATTAAGCTTAGCTTCTTGTCAGCATTCAAGAGGAAGCTAATGCTTCATTTCTTTCCTACTAGGAGGTCACAAAACCAGACATTCATGACAAAACTTTCTCTACTGTTCCATTAGTCCTCTGAAGTATACAAGTTTAGACCAAACATTTAACAAGGGATGTCTAACAGACAACATAAAAGACAGGAAAAGAAAAATAAGTTTATGGTTAAATATACTTTCCCATTGAATTTTTACATTCCATTATCCTGTGGGAGGGTGTACTTGGGCAGCTATCCTAAGTTATGCAAATTAATGTTAACACAATAGACACTCTAGATCTATTTTCTTCTACTGGAAAAAAAAAGGACAATGTATTTGAAAATATATGTGACTTTTGACTGGGCACATTTTGTGTTGTTTGGCTTGAAACATAATTTCCTACTGCACCAATACAATTTCTGAATTACTTGGTTTGAACTTGTATACACTTCTTTAATGATTATATTATCTATTGCTTAACATAATTTGTCAGCAATGTGCCAAAATGCTTTATCCATCCCCAGACAAATAATACTCAAAGTATTATGAGGAATGAACCGTTTAAAGAAAACAATAATCACAAAATCTTTGATGACCTTTGCAAAGAATGATGTGATCTCTATCCAACTTTATCTTATATAGGTGAAGGACTTCTACAGTCTTGAACATAGATGTGCAATAGCTCTATGGTGATTAATTAAGCCTTCACCTCAATGTTTCTATTTCTCTGTCTTTTGTTGGGGAAAAGTAAAAGTTTCAGGCATCAATCTATATTTGAATTTGGAGATTACTTAATATTTTAAAAGTTACTTTAAATTTTCATCGTAATGAACAATCATTTCAATTGGAAGGTTAGTGTCTGCTTTTTCAGAAATTCTATTTTAGAAATTTATTGGCAGCTGCTGCCAAGATTGTTGCCCCTGCCTAAAATGTACATAAACAATGTGACAAATCTATTTAGCCATAGACACAGGCCAAAATGGAGACATGTGAGTCCCCCTGGTATCCTGCATATATTTGATTCTCTGTAGGCTTTGTGACCTATTAGAGTGTCTATTTTAAGGATTACATGCAACTGAAATCCTAGAATCTCTCACACTGGGACTGAGGTGGGTGGTATTTTGGAAACCAATCTCACAAACAATTCCAAGTTTTGTAGGTGGCCCCCATCCCAAAACCAGTCTGTACCAAAACTGACACTGACAGTGGGATCTGGATTTTGTATTTAGGTCCACCTATATTTTAAAAATTTGTTCTTTGTGTGGCTTTTACTTTTTTCTCTCTTCCTCATTTGCCTTTATATTCTTCCAAAATTCTCTTAAAGTTTGTCTAGCCATGGTGAAAGTACCAAAGCAGATTTCTTAGGTTTGTCATCCAGTACTAGGGACTATGTTAGCTAAGCTTTTCAGAGTGTAAAACGAAACAAAAGCAGTTTCTGTTCAGCCCTATATCTCTACACTGTTCAGCTATATTATTCACAGGCTCCTCGCAGGCAAACTTCTGAAAGTTTCCCAACTTATTTAAATTAATCTAAAAATAAGTCTTCTGATATGATTACGTCATTACTGGAGGAAATTTAGCTCATGTTTTGTAATAAAAAAACAATGGTTATCACCAGCTTGATTTCAAATGAAGTTGTTCAGCTGTATTATCATTATTTTACAAAAAATAGTTTTAAAATAACTAATTTCAGTTTCACAAATTGCAAAATCCTGAATACTATGATTTATGCAAGGAAGAACATAATTTTCCTGTCTGTGACTTATCTTGGGGGAGATTTTTAGGTTTCTTGATACTGATAACAGTTTTTAAAAATATGTACACATACATGTAATATAAAATATATCTACTTACATTTTAAATTTATGTTTGAAAATCCAGCAAAATTACTTAAAGCCATTCTCAAAATACCACAGGGTTTAGACTTTGCAATTCCTCTCAACTCTTGTGTTCATCCTTAGGAAGTTACTCATCTTTGACAATCTGGCCTTCTAGACTTGACGCCTCGCTTATGTCATGCTTCCTTTCAAAGATGAGTGTCCCTAGTTAAAAGCCTGAGGTTTTTAAGAGCACCCATCCTTTGCTAGCTCTTCAGCTTTCTAATAATTCAAAAAATCTTTATCAATCTCAATGATATCTAGCAACCTTTATTTAACTCAATCAAGTACTATTTTCTATCAATGGGAAATATCTCTCAATGTTACTGGCTGTTCCTTTTCTCCCTACGATTATTTATTTTGTATGCTTCCATAACAGCATCCCACATACCTTCTTTCCCATCTAATAGTTCTGTATGTTACAGCTCTCTCTCCTCATATGGAAGTCGTTCCAGGTCTCTAATTATTTCCATTGTCCTATTCTTTTCTGGACCGTTTCCATTTCTGCTATATCCCTTATGAAAGTAGATGACTGAGATTTACCAAAGTATAAGACAGAAGTGGTGTCACTGATTTATGTATCACATTTTGTTATTCTCTATCTGCAAATAAACACCAGTTCTCACAGCATATTTTATGTTTTGAACATTAGTGCACACATAAAGACTTGTGTAAGACTATCTAAACTTCATATTTTTGTGAGAATTTAGAGTAACTCCAGTTGTACTTCCCAGCATGCATACTTTTCTATCTTTAACATATATTTGCACAGACTGAAGCTGGTATTATTTTTTGGTACAACCAAATGCTTTAGTATTCAGCCTTCATTAGAGTGGTCTTGTGCTCCAGTACAATATTATATATATAATATTATAAAGGAGCTGTCTGGCTCCTTTTTCAGCTGTGAATGTACTTAGCAAAAATGTTGGTCAGCTAGACTTAGACAGTAAGTGGAAACATTTCTGCAATTATTTCTCTTCAAATTATTCTCTTTAAATAAAAAAGGTATCCAGGGAAATTCTGAACATGTCAATAGACAAAAGGTAATGAAGTCCAAAATCAAGAGTTTGAGTTAGGCTATTAAAATTATATTTAGGCATTTAGGTTATTCAGCCTAGAGAAGAGAAGTCTTCGGGGAGACCTTATTGCAGCCTATCAGTACTTAAAGGGGCTTATAAGAAAGGTGGGGATAAACTTTTTAGCAGGGCCTGTTGCAACAGGACAAGGGGTAATGGTTTTAAACTAAAGAGGGTAGATTTAGACTAGATGTAAGGAAGAAATTTTTTACAATAAAGGTGGTGAAACACCGGAACATTTTGTCCAGAGAGGTGGTAGATGCCCCATCCCTGGAAACATTCAAGGTCAGGTTGGACGGGGCTCTGAGCAACCTGATCTAGTTGAAGATGTCCCTGCCCATGGCAGGGGGGTTGGACTAGATGGCCTTTAAAGGTCCCTTCCAACCCAAACTATTCTATGATCTTATGATTCTATGATTTAACTGTGCTAAGCAACTTTTGCTTCCACAGTTCCTCAGAAGTAAAAAAACTGCTGAAAATTCAGGTTTTCAGGCACCTGAGTTTTACCCAGGAGCCCAATTTTAAACATTCACTGCTGTAATCCTCACTCAAAGTTTTTATAAGAAGCAGCTGAGGAAACTAAGTTTAGGAGAAATGTTGGTTTGTTCGGTTTTTTTCCTTTGAATCAAATTCAAAATTATTAGAAAATCTGTTTCTAACCTTAAAAAGAACTTGCAGTATGTCTCTGTATGAGAATAATATATCTTTCATTTTGATATTAATTTTAAAGTGCTCCTGAGCTCTATTAGAACACTCTGAACACAGCTTTGCCAAGTTTCTTTGCCAAAAGACCATAAAATATAATAAAGGATTTGCATTGCATCACAGTGTTTCTCTGCTGATATGAGAACAGCCTACTATGAAGGATGTTATTTAATTCAAAATGCTGGGGAACAGTATAACAGAATAAGCAGAAGGGAACATTTAGAATAAACATGAGGGGGGAAAAAAATTTTTTTTTAAAAAAAGTAGTCTATCAACAACCAGCCCAAGCATGCAACACTTCCAAAGGAAGAGATGTAATCCTCGTTACTGGAGCAGTTCAGATTTAAGCCACACAAGTTGCATGGGAATATATAGTAGAGAGCAAACCCACACTGCCTTGAGCTGAATAGTTTGAATGATCTAATATGTCATTCTGCCGCTTTAACAGAGAATTGAATAATGATGCAGGTGACAAGGTTTTGACTGGGGGGATGGGGTTGTTCTTTGGGGGTTTTGTTTGTTTTTTGCTTTTTGGTTTTTTAGATAATTTATGGCACTTAGAGCTCTAGAATTACAATGAGCAAATATGCTGGGCTCTTTGGACTGCTGGTACTTAACCTCACATAGACCTCTTTCATTCATGCTTCCACACTCACGATTCGCACACCTACATTTTCTCTCTAAGTTTACACTGTACCCTCTCTCAGAAGGGTTTTGATGGCTTCTTCCCAGATGGATATTATTTTCTTTCCTCAACTTTATTTCCCCCACTATTTTTAACTCTCTGTATGCCATACGAGGCACAGCTATTAATCCCCTTTTAGCTGTTATTCTTAGCATATGCCTTTTCTCTTACATTCTCCCTTACTTTTCTTCTTCCCTCTCTTCTGTATGACTTTGCCTTGTTTTTCGTAGTTACTAATTTGTTCTTTCCAGTGTCCCATTTCCATCCTTTACAGTGGTCTCTGTTCACCCATCCTGCTTGACCAGTTCTGATGAGAGGAATTGTTTTTGCAGAGACATTTTGCAGTGTCTTTAGCATTTGAAAAATGAAATCCTACCTGAATTTCTTTCTCAGTCTTTGAAAGAAACCTGTTTACTAAGAAAGGCAGACTTGAACAGAATTGTCCTAGAGTCTCTGTCAACCCCTTCTTTCAAAAGATATTATTTCTATCTTTTGTGTTTGTAGTGTGCCTAATGTACCCAGAAACCTAATGTACCCAAACAAACAAAATCCAGCAAGGCAGAGGAAGAAAAATGATCCCTTATTATAAATAAAATCTCATTCAAGTGAAGAGATTCATCTTTTGGATGTCTACAGCATCATAAGTGCCTACATCCAAGTTCATCAACAATATAACCCATATATATGTATAAAGTTCTGGGTTACTTTCCTTTGTTCGGTACCCTGTTCTCTCCTTTGATTGTAAAGGAAGTCTACAGTAAATTAGATATAGGCATCTATAAAGTTAACATCCACGGTTGGTAGGATTACTCCCAGCAGAAGGAAAGAGATGCTCAGAGGAACAAATCAGTATTGCTAATGTGAAGTCAATGGAGTTATGGCCTACATCAGCTATGGTCAAGGTATAACAACTCAATGACATTAAATCCAAAAAATGAAAATTGGCCAATAGTACAAGGGTCGGCCTCAACACTGCCTGAACCTTATTTGATTTGTGGGTTCTCATCAGCTCATTTGTCCTCAATTATAATGTCCTTTTCTTTCTTGGAATAAGCTCATTATGTTCTGCCTTTCCAAAAATTCAGGACTTACTTCAGAAGAAATTTCCTAGTACATCTAATGTTTTATAATGCTACTTTCTTACCTCCTTCCTTGGAACAGAGGGTGATCAGAGTGTGAACTGTATCCATCAATTCAAGCTGCTGTTTCTGCAGGACACTGTTATTGCTTGTTGCCTTGTTTAACTGCTTCTCTAGTTCCTGGATTATGTAGCTTTGTCGTGTGACCAAGCTTTGTAGGTTCTCTTTTTCCTCCTTCAAAGTGTCCAGCTCCTCTTTATGCCTTTCTTCCATTTCTAAAATTCTGTGCTCAAGTAAACTAAAATGAAATAAAACAATTAGTATATATTGTTTCATGCCAACGTACTTATTAATACAGAAAACAGAACTATTTTATTTTTCACCATAGAATTCAGTACATAAATAATTTATTCTAAAAAAGTCACACCTACTAATTCAGCCCATCTAAGGTTCCATTTTGTGATGTTTGCATGCTGTAATGCTTAGAGTAAAGTGCATGGAACTGCATATCTAGTTGTTACACCCATCCAAGGGCACGAGCATAGGGCCGGTAACACATTTGTATATAGAAGTTCAGGCAGAAAAGCCTAAGGTAGGCAAAGGAGCGAGAAGAGCAGGGCATCAAAGAGAACATCATTGGTAGTATGGATACTAGTATTTATTGGTAGTATGGTAGTATGGAAGAGTTTGTGAAGGGCCTTACCACAGAATGGAAGATAAGCATTTGGAGCTATGGAATATCATCAAGGTATATGGAACCCACAATAAAAATATCATTTTATGTGGTCTGTGAAGCTGGGAAAGGAATTGTACGCCAGATGCGTGGTATCTGCTTTCACATTAAGAATAGTACTGTTTCCCCAAAGGATAAATCAGAAGTTTGCGTTTTAAGGTAGGATTCTCTTGTTTTCCTTGAGTCCACATAGATATTCCCCCCACCTTTTCTGGTTCCACAAAAGGCTCCTCAGATAGAAAACTGTTGGGCATCATACTATGCGACCTGCTTACATCAATTTTTATAAATAATTTTACACATATATGGAAACACTTTTTTCTGACTAATAGTCTTTTTCTAGTACCCTCTCTGTCTTGAGTCGGAAGTGTACAATTTACGAAGATCAAAGGCACGTCAGACTATATCTAGAAGAATAGAGGAGTTGTAGACATAAAGGACAGCTAATTTCTGCCAACACTGAACAATAACTTTTTTCAGGCCAGTGCTTTGATGCTGTGGTGGGAGTTTAGCAGAAAGATTTTATTAATATTAGATAAAGAAATTAATTCAATCCCTCCACTACTTTCTGTTCAGTAATTCTACTTTATATGCCAAAAGAGGTGTTTCTCATGCCCATAAACCAACTGGTGGTTACAAACTTGCCAACAAACTGCTTCCTGCTCAAGTCAGTCTCGGGTTTTATCTATTTGCACTCTCCTGCCACCTTTGCTTTTACTCTGGATAATAGATCAGTGGCAAAATGCCTGCATAATTTCAGGTCATTTAACCTAACTGAAGAATGTAATAAAATCCATATGGAGTTGTTTCTACTAGATATCACGGAGCCTTGATATGAGCTGTTACAAATGATAACAATGCAAAGATTAAATTCAGGCCCTGGATTTGCTGTACAAGCTAGAGTAATATAAAACTTTTTTTTTTTTTTTAAATAAAAGAAACCAAGCAGCAAATCTCTTTTTCTGAAACCTTATGAATGTGGGACTTACAAAGATACTGAAGAAACTATACTTTGTAATATCAACGTACCTAGTTCTGTGAAAACAAGAAGGATCTGGGTAAAGGGGGAAAAAAAGAAAAGACAGGAAGGGAAAACACTTTTTCATGGGGACCCAAATGCAAAGGGGAACATGATATCTCGTTCTAAAAGGCTCATTAGTTAGTAATGAAAACATAACAAGATTCAGTGGACTGGAATCAGATAATAGAAAGTTTCAATCTGAAACAAAGTATGGATTTTGAAGCCAAAGACAATAAATTATTTTAACACTTTCTCAGACCTGTAGCTGATTTTTTTCATCACTTGAACTCTAACATTAATCACGATGCCTTTATGCTCTAGACTCATATGGATTTTTTTGAGAATATTTATGTGGAAGTCTTTGAGCTTTGTTATGCACAAGGTCAGCCTAATTATTTTAATTAGGCAGAAGTGGCTGAAAATGTTCTAATGGAACTGGTTTTAGTCATAAAATACTGTTTAACAAAATAAAAAAATGTTCTATGTGAATTTTATCAGTTCTGTCCACTTTTTCATGAAAATTATTGAAATGCTCATTTTGACTCTAGATTTTAATTTTTCTGATAGACTGTAAGTTATATCAATGCATTTTGGATAGGAACAAGGTGGGACCTGGGCACAGTCTGTGATAGAAAGGGTGCTAGGTGTGGCCATATCCCAGTCTGACATCTTATAGTCCATCGAAAATGTTGTGTATTGTCGATGGAAGAGAAGACGTCATTCTTGAAACCAGAATATTGCTTTATAGTTAAATAGTAAGTAAAGACAAAAAAAGTTCCCTTTATCTTTGTCCATATCCTAGTACAGTACAGGGCACTTCCCTAATTCCACAACATCCTATCTGCATGTCCACATCTAAATGATTTCCATACCTGAATGACTTCACGTAAAAGAAAGAGTCTTTGACAGCCACAATTTGTGCATTGCACTATTTGTTTCCCACCGTAGCCTAAGACCATAGCAAATGAACCCATGGTGATGACAGTCTTATTTGTAGCAACACTGGCCATGTCAAGCAAGAAGGAAGAATGTTTAGAGCTTCCCAGTTTGGCATCTACAGAGACAGACAACAAGCAGATGTTTTATGGCTTTAGTATACATCCTAATATATATGAGTACTGTGTCAACATGTGGTAGAAAGATGGGAGTGTCACAGCACTTGGTTCCTTTACAGTTTTCTATGTAGATTAAAAGTCCTGTTATTATAAACTGCAAAATTAAACTTTTAAAGGAATGCCTATGCATTTATGCAATGATCTTTCTATATCCATAAATCTATAACAGATAAGAATAAGTCCTGAGGATAGGACCACTCCCCGTATTCCTGGGACAAATCCAAAACATTCATTGTGTTTTACTAAGAATCAATGAGAAACCTTTGGCCAAAGCTCCACATGAACAAAAGCAAACACTTCACATAGATTGGGGATTTCTGCACTGGTCTGTTCCAAAAGGAAGAAATCCTTAAACAGCATGAGAAAAGCTGCTCTTACGGCCTTTGACTTCAATGTGGCCAGAATTTTTCATTTGTATTGTTACATTCATATTTATTATAGCTCGTTTAAATTTTTAAAAAAGTGTTAGAAACCTCATCGAAAAATCTTGAAACAGGTTGAAACCAATTACAAAGATATTTAGAGGGTTGGTTTTTTTTTAATAGTTTTGAGACCACTCTGTTCTCTTTTTAGCTTATGACATCAGACAATTTCTAATAGACAAATACCATGAAGAAATAACTTTGCTGAGTGCTTGGTAAAGATATTTTCTTATTTTTTTTAAAGAGGCATTGTGAAGACAGAGTTAAAATGAAAATATTTCTACTAGTTTTCATTAATGAGTATTGCTGACATAAAATACTAAAGAAAACAAAAAGAAGGCTGTCTCTATACCAATTAATCCAACTATCTGTAAAGGTTGACTGAAATTGTTATATAACATTCTTTTATAACACTTTCTAGTAAAATCTTATGGGCATGATGTATTGACTGGCTCTTTTTTACAGTAAGTTTACTGTATATGTTTCCTATACATTTAAAATTCCTATACATTTCCTATATGTTTGAAATTCCTATACGTTTGAAAACATTACTCACCTAGACAGATGAAGCAGTCATGGGAACTGCAATACCCACAATAAAAATAAATCACCATTCACTAGAAACATCATATACGTATATATATATACACACACACATACACACGTATATATATATACACACACACGTGCACATACACATATGTATGTGTGCTTTTTATGATTGTAACCTTCAATTTGGGGAAACAAATCAGGCATTTGGGGAACAGAATGAAGTTGTGAAGAAACAAATGTTGTTAACATGGACAAATACCAATATTATTCATTGGACAATGACTCTTTGGAGTCATTATCTAGAAGACAATTAAATTAAAACAAACACACACCCCCACCCAAACCCAGACAAACTTAACTTTCCTAAAGGTTAACCATGTTCAATGTCTAACCTACTGATTTTGGCGAGGCTAGGAATCTATTTTCAACCACACGAATGATATGTTGACTTTGTCAGGATATAAGCCAGTGGGATGCCTCAGTGCAACTGTGCTGTGTCCAGCTGACTCAGAAAAAGACCTCTGATAACGCTGGAGAGGGTAGAAGGCCTGAACAGAAGTCAAAGAACGACTTCCAGTGAAAGCTGCTGTCATTTTGAAAGGTGATGGAGTAGAACATATAGAAAGCACTCTGGTTGCTCTCTGGGGAGGAAGGAAAGTCTGGTTTAGACAATCTGCCTTATAAGGTAGGTAGTTTATTCACTAATCCATTCCAGACCATAGCAGTTTAAGAGACCTTTTTGTTAATCTTTGTTTTCAGAGGCCTCGGTTTAGACATGTGAGAACAGGATATAGACCAGATCTTAGAGATGGACATCTTTTGCATTAAAATGATCTTTTAAAAAATCTGGATTTATTAAAAAAACAGATAAAAACATTTACTTTGTAGAGCTATTCAATAAATAAAGACAAGTAACATCACACTAGAAAAAAATTCTTTGGCGTATACATGTGGTTCTCTTGTATTATGTATGTTTGGGAAGACAAACAGGTAGAGGATTTAAATGCTTACTTTTGAGTGCAAGTACGGTATTTTCTCATTGAGACAGCTTCTTTGTACTTGCTTTTACATGAGTGAAATTTTGCCTGTATTGTTAGGTGCTGACCACTCATACTTACTTTTGTGGTCTGATATTGATCAGTTTAAGGAAACAAAAAAAAAGTTAAAATATGTGTCCCCATATTTCTCAAGACCACTAAAGTTAATTAATTGGTTACTTACCATCAGTAAGCCTATTTTTTATACCAATGACAAGAGAATTCCATTTAAATCACAAAAGTGAAGTGAAAAATCTGAATTTATCTTTTTAGTATATGCAAAACCTGTGAATAGGCATATTGTGTTTCCTCGTCTTTCACACAGTCAGATGGAAATTCAAGAATCATTCCTGAGCCCTTGCCTTTCATAGGATACAACAGTTCTTGTACTGAACATGTTAATCTAGTTTGATTGTCTGCAAATTCAAGCTGGATTTTATGTTTAAATTTCGCTTCCACTGTTTATTGCTGGAAGATCCAGTATTCCATTATATTTTTCCTCTTTTGTTTCATTTGAGTAAATGAAAAGCTGTTGTCACCCCTGCATATTGAAACAAATGGCACACAATAAGTTAAGCACAGCTGGTACACTCTGGAAAAAAAAAAGGGGGGCTCATAAAGGCACTTAAGCAGGGAAATCTTTCAAGAATAAATCAAAATGGTTTTTAGAAAGCTCTTGTGGGAGAAAAAATGGCAATGGAAGAAACCACCATTTACATTATAGTGGGTGGGAACCCACAAAACTAAATTATTTATGGCATGAGAGCACTCAATAGAAACATGATTCTGGGGCAAATGTGACTCTACTTATGCCATGGAATATCTTTCACTGCAGTGAGATAAAAAGGAAAAAATTGGCCACTCTTCCCAGCAGAGGCAGGAAGTAAAAAGAAAGGCCAAGAATAGATGTATTTCTAGTCTAAAGAACATGCATTGGTCCCCTGTTGATACGCAGTGTTCTTTTTATTTAAGGGTAATATACAAGTTACTTAGTACCTCAACAATCAGTTATTATTAGTATAAGATTTTTACTTTCATCCAAAATCCAGTTCTTTGAAAGTGATTAAGGTTATTATTTTTATTTTATATAGAGGAAATTTTAGCACAGAGAAAGAAATTATCTGCTCACAGTACACCATCTGTTTTGATTATTTTTGTAATGATAATAGCTCCTGCGCTCATTCCCACTGTGGTGTACACCTACAGCAAAAGAAAGGCCTTTTCCAAAAAAGCTTATAGTCCACATAGGCAATGCAGATAAAAGGAGTTTTCTCTGTTTTATTGACATGAAAGTGATATGGAGAGGGATGAAGACATTTTAACTGCAAACAACTACTGAACATAGCCTGATGGGTAATCTGTAAGTACTGTTTCAAGTTAAGCAAGCTAAAATCATTGGCATGTCCAGAAACCTGGTATCTGCTGAGATCACCAAGATTTGTCCCATAGTGAACCTGACACACGCATAATTGATTTTAGGATCAGGACCTACAAGGCCAAGATTACATAGTTCTTTGTTAGGAGTAGATGGTGATACAGGAGCTGATGATCCATAGTTTAGTGTAATCATAATACTGCCCTCTCCCCAATTTTATCACTCCCAAGGAGAGAATAACAGAACACGGACAGTGTATGCTACATTCTTGCTTCATTACAAGATGAAACTCCATGTGCTTTTTCATTTATCCACATACAACTGTACTTTTGAGAGAAACAATTGGGTATAAAATGTGCTTTTTAACATACCCCTCCTTTTCTTCTGAAAAACCAAGGCAGACCATTTTGTCATGTCACAGATCATTTCATCATAATGTCAGCCAAGTCAAAGGTGAACTTCAGTAAAACTTAATTGTTTACTGACATGAAGGCTTTACACCCTGACACATTGCTAAGATAAATAAATAAATTCAGATTATTAAGTACACAAGACTCAGTCTTTTGAGCAGCCAATAAAATTTTGTTGCTCACCAGATTGCAGCAGATAAAAATGCAAGTATTTATATACTTAACTAATTCTTGGGTTAATCCCGAATTGAAATAGGTTTGTAAAATATGTAGAATGAACTGCCTCCTGCACATGCCTACTCTCTCCATGGACTGTAGGAAGAGCACACATACACAGTTTAGGTGGATTACTTAATTTTGAGATTGTGGAAGTCAAATTTAATCCCACACTAATTTATTAATATTTCCAATTGGTCAAGGGAAATCTGTGGAGTTCAAGAGATTTCAATGTAATGTAACTTCTCCAGAAAAATATTTGCTGGAATTACTGGTTATGAACAGTTGTTAGATTAAATACATTAAATTGGTTTTCATAACCAGTAGCAATAATGGTATGTTATTTGACCAGCTCTACAACTAGTCATATTTAACAAACACATTTCCTTAGAATCATAGAATAGAATCATAGAAT
>NW_009206043.1:0-7557 GCF_000690835.1 Fulmarus glacialis | reverse complement strand
TTACAGAGGTGGAGGAAAAAGAGCGCCCGAGGCTGTGGGGCATGTGTGTGGCGTGAAGCGGTGCTGCCAGGCCCGCCGTGGGAGGGGGCACGGCCTCCAGCCGGCACGTGGGTGGATGACACATGTGCTTGGCTGCTGCCACCGCTCATTTTCTCTTGCGTTTTTCCTTCATAAGCCCTGTCCTGAGCTGTTCTCTGAGGAAAAGCCGAGGTCTCTGCGTAACTGCTGCAAAATGGCAAGAAAAGCTGTTCTCCACTTCTCGTGGAACAATCCCTTGCCTCTAGACCAGGAGCGTCGGCTGCCTCTGCTCCTTAATTAGCGTCATAACTAGAGCAGAGGGTGCGGGTGGGCAGGCTGAGAACATACGTACCCTGCGGAGGGAGAGAGGATGAGGAGAGAGGAGCTGGGATTTGGGCTCAGTCTGGTAGCGTTGGCTCGTGGCGATGCTGGTTAATCTTTTCAGTGCTGAGCACCAGCTCTGCCGGGGAGCTGCAGGCTTTCCTCAGCTGGGTGTGCGGTTTTAGGAGGTGTCGGGCTTTCTGCTGGTGAGGCTCTGGTCTCCGGGTCCCTTGCTGCAGGGAGGGGGTTTCTCTGTCAGCGTGCACAGACCGCTCTGAGTTTTGAAATCCAAGAGTAAAACACAGTGGGGGCGAGGGGGAAGGAGAGCCAGCGCGGAGGAGGTTCTGCCCAGCAGATTAGGAAAACTGCGTGCTGTCTGTGAGTCGGGAGATGCTGCCTTGCTCTAGGAGGGGCTGCTTCCAGCTCTCAGCTGGAAAAGGAGTTATCCTGATACGGAGACCTTTGCGGTGAGGTGCAAATTGAAAACGAAATATTTTCCTCAGTGCGGAGCTGTGGGTGGCAGCCTCTGCCGAGAACAAGTTCCTTCCCAGTCCAGGTTGATGACTCCTAAAATCCCCCAAACTTCTTAAAATTAAGTGTAGTTGCTGTTTCTCTTTCTCTAGGGTTTGTTGAGACTGAGTGGGGAGAAAAGTCACGATGAAGAACCAAGGCGGGGAGACCAAAGCAGCGCCGCGGCCTGCTGGCTCTTCCAAAATGAGCAGCGGTCTGGTGCTGGAGGAGGGCGACTCACCAGAGGCCGCAGCACCCCTGGAAGGTGGGGAGTCCCTGGGGCCCGGGGTGCGCCGCTCCCTGCCCACGGCTGATGGCGATGCTGACAGCCCGAGCAGTGAGGCGCAGGAAACGCGTGAGGGTGGGTTTCGAGCCTGGAAATAGTCAGGCTGGTGCTGTCTCTGTATGAGGGTGGGCCACTGTATCCAGTTCTTTTTACTTGCATAAGAGCAGCTGTGATTTCTAGGGCAGAAAATCCTGGTTTCTTCCTATTTCTGTGTGTGTACAGTTCTGAAGTAGTTACCGCTTCCTGACCAAAGCGTGGAGTTGATTCTCACCTGAAAACAATGCATTGCTTAGACCTTAAGGGTCCCATTCAGAAAATGTCAGACAACTCTTTCCTTGGGGCAGCGTTATGTTGAGTCACCTGCCCTGTTACTGGCACTTCATAAAAATTATTCTCTAGAAGACGGAAACCAGGTCTAACCGAGTAGGTGCTTGGTTGAAATTAACCCTGCCTTGTATTTTCATGCCTAGTAAATGTGGGATGTAGGAAACGCACAGCAAGTAGAGTTTAATAACCAACTGCTGTAAGTCTCCCATTTGGAGGAACTTTGGAAGCAAAGCAGCGTACCGAAGGATGTGCTGCCTGCTCTTTTCCTGAGTGCCCGTCGTTGGGGACAAGATACATTTGATCTGAGACAGTACAGCTGCTCTTATATGTGAGGAGAGAGGCTAACTCAGGTTTAAAAATCTATTGTAATGTAAAAAAGCCCGGCTCTGGGGACGTTAGCAGGCAGTTCCTGTGAGGGAAAGCTCACACACAACCTGCTTTCCTTAAAGGATGGTGGGGAGGGGGGGAGTTTTTGCTCTTGGCAGATGTCAGGGGCTTGGTCATGCTCTCGTGATCAAAAGAGAGGCTGTTAGGAATGCACCTCCATTGTCAGGGCAGCTGGCTGGAGACGCAGCCAGAACAAAGCAGCTTATGTTGCGGGAAGTTTAGCCAGCCCTGGTGCAGTGGGGTGCTCGGGAAACCTTCCCTTTGCCGTGTGTTTACAGAGACCAGAGAATAGACAGTGTGGGGGAAGTCTCATGCTTTTATGTTCCCGTCTCCCACAGCTCCTCTTGCACAGGAGGACACCAAGTCCTCCCGGCCTGCCGTGCGTGATGTCTCCGAAGAGCTGAGCAGACAGCTTGAGGACATCTTGAACACATACTGTGTGGATGCCAGCCAGGAGGGTCCAGGCGAGGACGGCGGGCAGAGTGAGCCCACGGAGCCAGAAGAAGCCGAGAAGTGTCGCAGCGAGTCCCCGAGGAACGGTGACCAGGAGTCGGGCGGCCCCGAGATGAACGGAGAGAAGGAAAGCACGAAGGGGACTGAAGAGTTTCGACCCGGTGAGGAGTGTGGGGAGCGGGATCCCAAGAAGGCTCAGGAAAAGAAGAAAGCCAAGGGCCTAGGTAAGAGGTTCCCTGCTCTGGTTGTGCTGCCAGCCTGAGAACTTTGGCGCAGACATTGATTTTTTTACTGCACTAATTGCTCTCATGAAATAAGCGCCTCGGGTGCATGATGTGCAGCAGTGTTTGGGAATGATAGAGCAGCATGTTTTGTGGTACATGAGGAAATGTACTGAGTGCTGCAAAAGCACTGACTGCTCCTGGGTGCTGCTGCAGCCTCTGAATTCTCTGCGTTTCTCTTCTGCTGGACACAACTCTCTCTAGCCAGCCCAGCGGTCATTTCCCGCTCTGAAAATGGGGTCCTCTCCCCAACTGCTTCAGTTGTTCACCCACTGTATGCGGTGAAATCTGCAGGGCAGAGCCCTGAGAAGGCACTGAAGATGGTAGCTCTGGCCCAGGGCAGGCACGGCTGTGAGACCTGGTTTGTCTCTCCTGTCTTTGCCCTTATGAGCCAGAACTCTGTGTAAGTGATTTTATTTTATTTACTTATTTATTTAAATTCCGTGTCTCATTCCAGGCAAAGAAATCACTTTGCTGATGCAGACGCTGAACACCCTGAGCACGCCAGAGGAGAAACTAGCAGCACTGTGCAAGAAATACGCTGAGCTGGTGAGTGCTTATTTCTTTGTTCCAGGCTCTGGGGCTGGGGGAGGACACTGCAGCAGTGAGCACGGGAGCTGCTTGAGGAAGCAGGAGATTTTTTTTTTTCCTTGATGTTGAGAGGAACACACGTGTAGCTTTGCAGTGTATGTTCTGGGATCTCTTCAGTGCTGGATATCCAAATATCAGAGGACAGATGTTGCTTGGTCCAGCCAGGTGTTGTCGTTTGCAGAAGCGTAAGCATGGACGGGAGTATTTTTGGCAAATCTGTGTGTAAGAGGACCTCAGATCTGTTTTCTCTCTGCTCCTCTAACGTGGAAGCTGCATCTTTTGCCCACCCTGTCGCAGGAGTGTGCTGTGACCAGGTCTGTTCTGCTGAGCCTGTGCGCCCTGATCTCTCTGCAGGCAGGGCTGAGCTGTGAGTTGGCAGGCTCAGCCGTGACAGAGGACCGCACGGATACGTCTCCTGTCTCTACCACTCAGTCACTGCATTTCTGTTGAAATTTCCCAGCAAGAAATGTGTGTTTGGCAGAGTCACCATGCTGCTACATGTGCACATTCAGCCATACAACACACACAAAGTCTGGTGCCACGTTTAACCAGAGCTAGTTCTAGGCAGAGATCTAGTTCTGTGCATGGATCCAGTGCAGAGGAGAGGTGTGGGACTGTCTGTGCATGTCCGAAGTGGATGTGTTTGGGTTTTCCCTGTGCTCGGAGCTCTGCTCCATTTGAGCAACTTGCGCATGGAGGTGCTGGATGAACGTGCAAGTCTCTCAGATTCCAGCAGGACACGAATTCAGGAAGGAGAAAGGTCCTGTCCAGGGGATCTTGGGCTCTGCGTCAGTCCTGCTCTGCTCCGAAGTAGCATCTTTTGTGTTATAAAGCTCTTGTCCTCCTCTCAGAGCACAGAGAGCACTGTTTTGATCCCCGTGTCCCCTCATAGGGGCACAGCATGTTGCCGTGGTCTGTTTTGCTGCATCTGTGCCCTTTGCTCCCCTGTCCTAGCTGGAAGAGCACCGTAACTCCCAGAAACAGATGAAGATCTTGCAGAAGAAGCAGACGCAGCTGGTGCAAGAGAAGGACCACCTGCAGAGTGAGCACAGCAAGGCCATCCTGGCCCGCAGCAAGCTGGAGAGCCTGTGCCGCGAGCTGCAGAGACACAACCGCACCCTCAAGGCAAGTGTCTCCTGGGCACTATTCCAGGAGCTGCTTCATCCCAAGCACTTGGATCACTTGCTGTGAGCCATTTTGGCAAACGTACCTTTATCGGTGATTGCCCACAGTCTATTGTCCAGGGCAGTGATTTAATTTTACTGTTAAGCCATCATTATCCACCGTGCCTGAGTGTTATTTCAGGGTATGTTCACTGGAGAAAGGGAGGGGAAAGGCCCAAAGCAGGCTGAGGAAGGGGGCTGCCAAGCAGTGGCCCAAAGTCCCTTCCTGATTGATACAAGCAACAGTGGGAGGCTGGGTGGGTTTGCTCACCTGCCCAGGTTGACATGTCCCTGCTGTCTCTGCCCTCCTCACGCAGGAGGAAGGTGTCCAGCGTGCGCGGGAGGAAGAGGAGAAGCGGAAGGAGGTGACATCCCACTTCCAGGTGACGCTGAACGACATCCAGCTCCAGATGGAGCAGCACAACGAGAGGAATTCCAAGCTGCGCCAGGAGAACATGGAGCTGGCAGAGCGGCTCAAGAAGCTCATCGAGCAGTATGAGCTGCGGGAGGAGGTGGGTCAGGGTGGGAGACCTGGTGTAGGGCGGCTCTGGTACATCCATTCTGCCCAGTGAAGCGTGTTTCTGCGGCTGGAGGGGAGAAGGGGCCTCTGGGATCTTCCCTTGGGGTTGCTGCCCGGGCAGCAAAGACTGGGCTGAGCATGTCAGTGACCGGTGGTGTTCCCTTGGCAGCACATTGATAAGGTGTTCAAACACAAGGACCTGCAGCAGCAGCTGGTGGATGCCAAGCTCCAGCAGGCGCAGGAAATGCTGAAGGAGGCAGAGGAAAGACACCAGCGGGAGAAGGACTTTGTAAGTCTTAAAGCAGTTCTCTAATGGTTGCGAGCACTTCGCTTTTTGCCTTGTTCCTCCGTGGAGGTTTGTTACTGTTGGATCCCTGAGTGCAGAGCCCAAATCGGATCAGGCCGTCCCAGGCCTCCTGCGTGCCCAGCGGTGACCACTCTCCCAGTAGCTTCAGGAGCAAGGCTGGAGCCCTGCTCTGCTCTTTGTGTTTCTCCCAGCCCACTCCCATCTCCAGGCAAAGCACCAGCTGTGCAGGGGCATGTTGGGAGCCTTCCCAGGCAGCCAGGTAACTGCTTTTACTCTTCCCTAGCTGCTGAAGGAAGCTGTGGAATCGCAGAGGATGTGTGAGCTGATGAAGCAGCAGGAGACTCATCTCAAGCAGCAGGTGAGTTACCTGGTCTGTGTGTTCAGCCTGGTTATTTTTTTGGTTTTTTCTCCTTTCTCCCTAAGCAGGGAACAACCCAAAAGTTGCTTAATCTGGAAAACACAGGGGCCGGATTGCTCCTGGGTTTGGTATTGGTGAGCCTGTGTCAGCATGGTGTGGGCTGAGATTTCCTTCAGCAATTCTGCCTTCTGGGAGAAAGGGGCCTTGGTTTTTACCAGCACATTTCCCAGTGCTGGGAGCAGTCGTGTGATCATACCTTGCTGAATCAGACCCAGCAAGTGCCTCCTGCCAAGGCCAGGAGATGTTTGCAGAACACATCTGAGGGTGTTTCCCTAGGAGAGGATTTTTCCACATTCCCCAGTACCTAATGTTGGCAGAGCAGCTCCGTGCTGCCAGTTTGTTTGTCGTAAAGTCCAGTCACAAGGTACCTAGCTCAGCTCTTGGCTGACATCTCCCCTCTCCTGGGGACGGCTGTCAGGAGGTGCTGTGGTGAGCAGTGAGGAGCTGTAACCCTGTCTCTCCCCGCAGCTGGCTCTCTACACAGAGAAGTTCGAAGAATTCCAGAACACGCTTTCCAAAAGCAGTGAAGTGTTCACAACATTTAAACAGGAGATGGAGAAGGTGGGTAACACTTTTGCTGCCCAGCAGAGCTTGCATGGGCAGGAGGCACTGCCTGCCTGTCTCTCCTCGATGCTTCTGTGAGCTGAAAGAGCTACAGCTCTGTCGTTTTGTTTAGTTTTACTGGTATTAAAATCAGCCATGCGCTGGCTGCTCGTAGAAGATTGATACCATCCTTGCTGTGCAGAACAAGCAGCGCTACCCCTGTCTCCTGCTTTGTTCTTACCTGGTCAGTGTTTCCCTCTGGTGAAGCTGACTGCAGCAACACAGGAGACGTTTCCCAGGACAGCAGAACCTCACTGTCTGCGGTGGGATAGTGGGTGCCTGTTTGAGGACATGTGACTGCAGCGCTCTGCCTGTGGCTTATTTGTTCTCTTTTTGTCACCGTGATTCTGTAGATGACTAAGAAAATCAAGAAGCTGGAGAAAGAGACCACAATGTACCGCTCTCGCTGGGAGAGCAGCAACAAGGCTCTCTTGGAGATGGCTGAAGAGGTGAGGAGGCTCTGGCTGTCCTTCTGTGCAGAGGCAGGCAGCTGGAGCATGTGGTGATGTGTGGTGTGGCGTTGGGCCGGAGCTGAGGGGTAGCAGGACGGCTCCTGTCTTATTGCGGGCAGGCTGGGTGGGGGGCGTTGTGTTTTTCCCTTCAGCTTGATTTCCTTCCCCTTACGTGGTGGTAGGAGTGATGGTTAATGAGTGCAGAGGTGCGTGGAAGAAGTCAGACAGTCTCAGCGGCACTTGGCCTTTTTGTGGGCAAAGGAAGAAAGAAGCAGTGGCGGTAGCATTGGGTTCTTTGAATGCCAAATGTTTGCTTGGTCACAAGTATTTTCCCCTTGAGCTTCCCTTTGAGGTTTCATCTCTCTCCCTTTCCGCCTGTCTGTCCCCAGTGTGGTAGAGTCTGAACTGCCTCTCTATTTGCAGAAAACCCTTCGGGACAAAGAGTTAGAGGGGCTTCAGGTGAAAATCCAGCGCTTGGAGAAACTGTGCCGAGCCCTGCAAACGGAGCGCAACGATCTCAATAAGAAGGTGCAGGACCTGTGTGCCCACGCGCCCCGGGCAGACACGGACCTGTTGGAGCCTTTGAAGGACCCATCTCGGGACGGCTCTGAGGCGGCGGCGGGAGGTGCTCCAGCAGAGCAGCGCCTGGCTGAGGATTGCCTTTACTCAGGAAAGCCGACGCACAGCACGGATCCTGCGGAGAGCCTGGGAGAACTGAGCATAGGAGCCTTGGGGCAGAGCGGGACTGAGGAAGGCACTCAGGGCGCTGACTGAGCCCGTTGTGCGGTAGGCAGAGGTAGGGCGAGGGAGGGTAACGTGAATGTTTCCATAGACTCGATCTGATGCCCCTCTCCTGGTCCTTGGACAGGCGCGAGAGGACAGCCCTCCTGGGGATTTGAGATTTCTAGCTTAGGTTTTTG
>NW_009206042.1:6370-28060 GCF_000690835.1 Fulmarus glacialis | reverse complement strand
GCACCTCTGCGAGGTGCAGAGCCACTTGGTCGTTCTGCTGATCACGGGGCAGACGGTGCATCGCTTGCTCTTGCCGCATCCCGCCCGCATGTACCGCAGCGTGAGTACTGGGGTGGCCTACTCCCTCCTTGTGTCAGCCACCTGCCTCGGTCCTGCCCTTCAAGAGCCCTCAGTGCATTGGAAAATAGCAAAGGTCTTGGCATGCTTCTCAGCACAGGCAAAGTGCTGCTTACCACCTCTACTGCTTTTGGCCGTGACTGTTAATTTTGGCCGGGATAGAGTTAATTTTCATCATAGTAGTTTGTGTGGTACCGTGTTTTGGATTTGTGACCAAAACAGCGTTGATAACGCGCTAATAATTTACCTTTTGCTGAGCAGTGTTTGTGCAGCCTCAAGGCCTTCTCTGTTTCTCACTCTGCCCCCCACGTGAATAGATTTGGGGGTGTGCAGTTGTTTGGGAGGGGACACAACTGGGCAGATGACCCGAACTAACCAAAGGGATGTTCCTTGCCGTACAACATCATGCTCGGCAATGAGAGGGAAAAGAGAGGTTTTGCGGGGGTTAGCCATCTTTTGCTCAGGAATTGGCTGGGTGTCGGTCTGTCCAGCCTTTGTGTCCCTTGTTTTGTTTTATTCTCTCTCCTTCTGCTTGTCCTGCCTTTATTAAGCAATTACTTGATTTTTTTTTTTTAATGTTGAGTCCCAAGTTTTCTCACTGTTATTCTTCCGTTCCTCTTCCCCCATCCCACTTGGCGGGGGAGGGCGAGCGTGTGGCTGTGTGCTGCTCCGCTGCCCAGCGGGATTAACCCCCAACACCGCCCTGTCGCGGGGCTTCACACAAACCCTGTCAGCGCCCTCATGCCCGTATCACATGGGCTGGCTGTAGAAACACTGGAGGTGAGCTGCTGATGGGTATGAAGCTCGGCTTTTCCTGAGCTTTTTCCAGTTGGGGTGGATTTTTTTTCCCTGCCGAGCAGACCATGTACTGGTTTTGGCTGGGATGGAGTTGGTTTTCTTCGCAGCAGCTCGCGTGGTGCTGTGTGCAGATTTGTGACCGAAGCAGAGTTGGGAACACACACCGCTGCTTGAGGTGTGTTGAGGGAGGCTTCTCTGTTTCTCACTCTGCTCCCCGAACGAGCTGGCTGGGAGGGGACACAGCTGGGACACAGCTGGGACGGGACACAGCTGGGACGGCCCACCCCAGCCAAGGGGATGGTCCCTGTGCTGTGACACCGTGTTTAGCGACACAGAGGGGAGGGAATGGGGACAGGTGACCATTGCTTGGGGACTGGCTGGGCATCGGGCTGCTTGGAGGAGGTGGTGAAGGATTGCCTTAGCATCACTTGGTTTGGTTTTATTTTATTCTTCTTCCTCTTTCCTTCACTTATTAAACCATCTTTATCTTAACCCACAAGTTTTTGCTGCTCTTATTCTCCCCCACGCCGCTGGGGCGCACGGCTGGGGACAGTCACCTGCCAGCTGGGTCAGTCCACCACGACCGCTCTGTTCCATAGCTCTCTGGTGGGGATTTGTACCCTGGACTGGAACTCTCCGGTGTTCCCGGAGGTGCAGAGCTGGAGCCTGCCAGGCTCTTCTGAGTTTTGTGGAAACCTCTGCGCTTTAGTTTCTTACTGTCCAAACTTTTCCGGTTAAATTTCTTTATAGATGTTATAAACTGCTAAACTCCCAAGTCCTCTGATTCTTGGCCAGGTGTGTTCATCAGTGTGGGGAAGTTCTCTATGTGGAAGTGAAAACTGCTGGGGAAAAGAGGCGGATAGGAAAAGCAAACTGGAAATCTCTCACTTTGTTTGGAACCGAATGTACTTGGACTGCAGGCAGGGGAGGCGGAGGCCGTAGGCATCAGTCTTGCAGCGTTTGCCCCAAAGCTGAGGGTGTTTCAGATTTGTGAATAGGGCTCCGATTTCGATGAAAGTTGATGACGTAACCTGAAATGAGGCTCAGAGTTTGGAGGTGGCTCTGCCAGCGGTCCTGGGGCCCAGCCTTGTGACAATGGGGACAAGGTACCCTTTGGAGGTAGGGACTGAGTGCTTCAGAGGGAGGCCTGGCTGTGCTTGTAACTTGCCCTCTGTATGCAGCAAGGTATAGAATCTTTTTACTTCATGTGGAAGATGGGTCTTATGCAAAATTTACATCGCATTTATCCATTTGCTGTGACTTTTTCTCTCGTGTCTGCTTCTGGTGTGTCTTGTCAGGTCCCTTTCCTCTCTTGGAGGGCTTATTTCTTGCTTTTAGAGTTTCAGACAGCTTTCCCAAGGGATGATGCTGTGCTATTGCAGAGCTGCTCTTCATAGGACTCGTTACCAGCATTTTGCTATGAGCTGTCTTGAAGCAGCTGATGGACTGTGGGACTCCTTTGGGGGTGTTACGGTAAATGAGGGAGAGAGCGAGCAAGCGTTCTGCTAGAAAATTGCAGGCTTTGAAATGCCTTTCATGTTTGCTCGTAAAGAGCAGTGGTCGTGGGTTAACAGTAAGGGAAGCAGGAGTGATAGTGATGACAGTTCTTACCAGAAAAATCCTTTTTATTGAGTAGCAGCGTCACAGTTGCCATTCCACAGGTATCTGGTGGTTTTTTCTGTGCCTTGTGTATGTGTGCTCAGGATTTGTACTCTGCTGTTTCTCTTCTCCAGGAGCTGATAACAGAGAGCCACATGCAGTCTGTGTTTACAGATATCGGCAAAATCAACTTCAGAGATCCTTCCAATTACTATGTGATTCCCAGCGTGCCAGGCCTGGCGTCTAATTCCGTCGCCTCAGCAGCGTGGCTTAGCAGCGAGGGGGAGGCTCTCTTCGCTCTGCCCTCTGCCTCGGGAGGGATCTTCGTCCTTAAGCTGCCTCCTCACGATGCGCCCGGTAAGGAGCGGGAACAGGCTGCCTCCTCGCATCCGCCTCTGCAAAACACCGCTCAGTGTGGCATCCCCTCTCCTAGCTTTGAACTTTGCTTGAGTTTGATTTTTGGCATGTGCTGTTCAAATTCACTCCACACAGACAAAAGCTCTTTTACGTCGTGCCTGTTAAGCTGCTTGCTGGTGGCAGTAAATATTTCGTTACGAGTACTCAATATATTTCTTAATATCGCTTTTATTTTGAAAGGAACTGTTTCAGTTGTGGAATTGAAACAGAGCTCAGTGATGCAGCGTTTCCTTACCGGTTGGATGCCAACTGCCATCAGGTTAGTGTCTGGTGATGAATAAGCGGAACTAATTTTGTCTTTTTGATTCCCTCACCTAGAGTTTCTAGCTGAAGTCAAAGATAGGCAAGTCAGCATCTATAAATACTCTGCCAAAAAAGTTAACTGGGTCACAGGACCTATCGCAGTACGGAAGTTGGGACTTGAATGCTGGATTAGCTCATCTTAACGGGGTCCTGCTGATTCTGTGTGTCTGTGTCCTCAAATATGTTATATCTAGTAATTGGCCTCCAAGGATTTGCCCAGGATATGGCTCGCAGCCAGCGCAGCTTAAGGATTACAACAGTTGTATGTTCTTGCCCTTGTTCTGAAATGTCAGGCTTGTTCCTGATCGGCAGAGGTTACGTGTGGGTGACACGGACGCTCTGTGTGCAGACTGGGCTCGGTGTTGGATTGTAATCGTTATGGTATCTTAGAGCGCACAACCAAATTCTAGGCCCTGTTACTTGGAAATGGGAGCGAGTCCCCTGACGCCCTGAATGACTTTGACCATCAGCGCTGCATTGGTTGGGACTGGTCAGATCCTTGCTTCCCTCTGGATCCTTCGCCCGTGTTCTGCAAGCGCCAGGTTGGGGCTGGGGAAGCCAGGGATGTGCTTCGGCTCTGCCAAAGCAGGTGAAGAACTGGGCGTTACCGCTGTGGTGGGCTCCTCTGCACCTTGGATGCTGACCCGCACAGTCCTGAAATGCTGCTCTCTCCTCCTGGTCTCACACCACTAATTTATTTGTTTTTAAACACAGTGTGATAGAAACCCTGTGCCTTGGATCTATGCGCTAGCCTTGATTTTCTTTTAAGCTGTTGAAATAAACTCTGTATTTTCAGAGGTGACTGTGGCCCATCGGACCTGCCTATCAGCCTCTCTGTTCACTGCCTAGATCACGATGCCTTTCTCTTTGCTCTCTGCCAGGACCATAAACTTCGGATGTGGTCCTATAAGGTGAGCGAGGCCTGCGTTCGGGGGAGTAGCGTCTCCCATCGCTGCTCGGGTGATAGTCTGAGGCTTAAGAAACGAAGGCTGAGTGGTTGGCGTAGATTTGATCTGCCGTTAAATTGTCACTGAGTCAACTTCTACGTGCTGGGATTCAGGGCAGTTTATGAAAATTGTTGTGGTGTCTGTAGCCACGTTTGGGAAGCGGGTGGTAGGTCTTCTCTGCGGCAAAGCCTTGTGTGTAGGGTAAGAGGCTGTATTGGGTTATTTACAAATTACTGGAGCGTTTAGGAAGGCAGGCAGGAGCGCTTCAAGGGCCGAGGAGGCACACAAAATGAATTTTCTACTGCTTTAGCGGCAATAAGAGCGTCTTTGTAACGTGGCTCTTTGTCAACAAGAAGTTAATAAAAGCCTCTGCTTGCTGCCTGCCACTTGCTCCAAACATCCGTGCCAAAGCTAATCGACCAGCACAACTGCTTTCACGGCTCATCTGCACTGGAATGCGTGCGTGCGTTACGGGAGGAAGGGAGGGGAAGGTTTATTGTACATGCCGGGTCTCTGAAAGCCCATGTGCTCAGTGGGAGAGGGCACAGGTGAGAGCGGGAAAGTTAAACAGTGGTTCAGGTACGCGGACGGATGCTTTACTTGCGTCCTTGAGGGGAAGATCTGGGCAGACTTTGGCCAGGAGGGGAAGGATGAGGGAGAAGGACAATTTCTCAGTCCTGAGTCTTTCCTATGCTACTTTCCTGATACCTTTATTTTGTGTAGGATCAAATGTGCCTGATGGTTGCAGATCTGCTGGAGTTCATGCCGGTCAGCAGGGACCTGCGGCTTGCAGCTGGGACTGGGCACCGACTGCGACTGGCCTTCTCCCAGTCCCTGGGGCTTTACCTCGGCGTGTACATGCATGCACCCAAGCGAGGGCAGGTATGGAGCGATGGGGCTTCCTCGCTGTGAACGCATCTTTCTTGGGCTGCACAGAAAATGTGTTGTTCCTCCTTGGATTTGGGTCTGTAAGGCAAGAAATAGGGAAAAATTTCACGTCTGACCCTCTGGAGAGAGCAGTACTTTCTGAATAAACAAACATTTTTATTCTCAGAGCACTGCAAGATACATGTGCTCTTGCCTTGGGAGTGGAACTCCCTGTGTGACTCAGCTGAGCTGTGAGTGCTAGTTCACTTGTTCACC
Organism: Fulmarus glacialis; assembly: GCF_000690835.1. Taxonomy (NCBI): domain Eukaryota; kingdom Metazoa; phylum Chordata; class Aves; order Procellariiformes; family Procellariidae; genus Fulmarus; species Fulmarus glacialis. The sequence continues at coordinate 22,736 of NW_009206042.1, read as the reverse complement.
TCCTGTTCTGGTAGGATCCTGAAAGCACATATGTGCCGTGGGAAAAGGAAAGGTCCGAAAGGAGCTAAAAGCATGGAAATACTGATAGTATATTTATGTCGGGCTCCTGGGAGCGTGCGGACGCATCGCTGTGCGTTGCCAAACGTTGACTTCTGTAGAACTTCTGCTTCTTGCGGTGAATAATAAATTTAGCAGGACAGGAATGACGGCACAGAGTAGTCTCATCTGTTGGACAGCTTACCCTTTCCGTTCTCCAGGGGATTCACATATGGAGTAGAAGCGCGTATTGTGACTTCTGCTGTCCCGCCAGTGCTCTGCTCTGTTAAGAACACGCAGAGCTTGGTTTGCAGCAAGTGGCCTGAGGATTCAGGGCTTTTCCACCTTAGCCTCCTTACTTGCACACATCGTATTGTTGCTAGCAGTGCCCAGCAGTGTTGTTTTTACCATTTTTCTGGTTTGGTCTTTCAAAAGGCAACTAGAAATCCTCCAGGTTCAGGCAGAGACGAGTGTCCCTGCTGGAAAGGCTGAAGTCAGCGATGCCAGTACGTGGTGCAGAGGGTCAGCTTGATAGGGTCCGTGGTTGGTGGTGCACAGCGTGCTCAGCTTGGCCCTCTTGCCCTCAGCCCTTACCGGTCTGGTGACTGTAGCATCAGGCAAGAAGAGGGACCGGAGAGACGAGCTTCCCTGCCAAGTGCTGGTTAGTGGCTTAGCTATCCTTTTAGCAAATGGCTTACAAGATGTGTTTGTAGTTCTGTGTCTTCCAGCTGGTGAGCACCGAGAGCAACCGCTACAGCCTTGACCACATATCCTCCCTCTTCTCCTCGCAGGTGAGTGCTGGGGCCTGGCTCCCCCAGAAGGCACTGAGACAAGAGGGAAGGTTGCTTACTGGGAGATCAGAATAAAGAATTCTTCCCATAACGTGGTTAAATGATACGAGGGAATGTTTTACTGTTGTTAACTATACACGTGTCTCTGCTGTACTTGAATTTATGATAAGAAGGTAAATATGTGCTCTCTTTCCTAGGAGACTCTTGTTGATTTTGCCTTAACCTCAGCTGAGATCTGGGCGCTGTGGCACAATGAAGAGAACCAAACCGTTGTGAAATACATCAACTTTGAGCAGTGAGTTTCTGCGCTGAATCGCTAGTGTTGATAGCCTCGCGGGGGGTAACTGCAGGAGCAGCTCCCAGATGCTGCTCATTAAAAGCACTGATCATGCTCCTCAACTTTTTCCCCGTCCTGGTTTGCTGACTGAAGCATGTGGAGATGCAGCGGTACCTAGTTCTTCCTGTTGCGGTGTTCGTGTCACATGCACAACTGTGTCTTCCTGCAGTGCAGATTACATGGATTTTTTTTTTTTTTTTGTTCTGCTTTATAATAAAGCTACAGCTCAGCTGCAGGAATGTGAAAAATGTAAAAAGCCGGGCGGCAGGCTTGCTGGGAGGGGAGTCTGCTGTGAGCATGTCAGAGGGAGGGCTGTACTTCACCAACAGCTCCTTCAAAACATAACTGGCTGGTCTTTTCCAAGAAGGATGTTTTGAGGAGACCAGTGATGTGAAAGCATCAGCTCTATCTTTGTAAAGCTGAGAGGGCAGGCTTGGTGCATAACCAGACCAGGGAGTTAAATTCTGGGTAAAAAAAATGCTGTGAGTGTGCAGGTTTAGACAGAAGAATCTACTGGTCAGTCGGAGAGAGAGTTGCTTGGTGAGAACGTGTGATGGAGAGAAAGCTGATATAAATTAAGAAATCCAACCTGTTTTGTTAGCTCAGGGCTGGGGATGCCGCCATTAAGCTCTCCTGTCACTTGTCACTGGTCAAAGCTCCTCTGTTAGCAGATCCAAGGGGCCGTGGTTGGTGTAAGGTCTGTGATCGCTGGTGAAAGTGACAGGTTTGGTTCAGGTGGCTGCTCCCGGACACGCTGTGTTGGAGCATTGTAATGCAAAGCTGATTCTGGTTTTATTTTTCTTCCAGAAACGTTGCGGGCCAGTGGAACCAGGTCTTTGTGCAGCCACTGCCTGAAGAGGAAGTGACGGTTCGACACGATCAGGACCCCAGGGTGAGCTGACTATGAAATAGCAATGAGAAGTAATAAAGCTTCTCTGCCCAGGAGGAGAACATTAAGACAGTTCAAGTGTACAAATTACCTTGATACAGTCTTAAAATAACTCCAAATTAAAGGGGACAAGCCTCAGCCTCTATTACCACAGCATTAAAGCGCTAAGCGTGGTTATGAAACCAGAAGTTGAGGGATGAGGAGAATTTCAAGACAGTCAAGAGAGAGCCTTGAGACAAGACATGTGAATAAACAAGATCTGGAGTGTGCGGGAAGCCATGTCGATCATGGGAACTGCGAAGGGGTTGGAAAGGGAGGGGTTGGAGCAGGGTGTGGGTGTGAACTGAAGCTGGAAAGAAATACAGATCTAGGGGGTGAGCTTGAGAATGGGAGGAAGGACCAGAAGCAGTATCTTAAATATTCTCCTCCTGACACGTGTGTTTCCTTAAATTGCTGTCTTGTTCTCTTGGCAGGAAACCTACCTGGAGTATCTCTTCATGCCTGGCCGGTTCACAAATGCAGCTATCCAGAAGGCTTTACAGGTTAGTGAGAGGGCATTTGGTGCTCTCCCTGTTCAGCTTTTCCTTCCTGGCCGTTTAGATGTGAGGCAACAGGATTCCTTGCGGCTCTTGGCGGGCATCAGTTTGCATTTGATAGTTTGTAGACCCTGTCAGTAGTCACTGAAGCAAGTTAGCGGCTGTTGAGCCGTACTTCAGCCAGTGTGTGCTGACAGCGGGAGGCAGAATGCGGTTTCCAGAAGATGTTTTCCCTTAGGACAGCAGGTTGCTGAGCTTGCTTTTCATTGCCTGCTGCTTTAGCCAGGTGAACGGAGACTCTCAGTAGTGCTGTTTCTCAGAATATATCCGCTCAGTTCTGCTCCTCTAGGACTGTTAAGGGCAGAGCAAGGCAACATGTGGTGCCTTTTCAGGAAAAATGGAAAAGGCAAACTTCCGCTACTCTGACTGTTTTGATTCTTTGTGCTGTGACCTTACGGAGACCTGTGGCAAGGTACAAGAGAGAGCTGCTGTGAAGGTGTGCAGCACTTCTTTCCTTACATCCCAGGGCACTGCCTGCCAGGAGGCTTCCTCCATTTCCACAGGAAGAGTGAAGCTGGCTGTACGTCCATGTACCCACATTTAGCAGCCAGCCATGTTTTTTAATAATTTCGTCCTGTGAAGCGCTAGCTGATGCTCTTGTTTGTTTTACATCACTCAATGTTGCTTGAACCTCAGGGAGACAGCTCTCTTGCTTTAAAGTAAAAGTTTACTGTGCTGCTTTTCAGATCTTTTCTCAAGGAACTGAGAGACACATGGATCTGACGTGGGATGAGTTAAAAAAAGAGGTTACCTTAGCCGTGGAAAGTGAGGTGAGATTTTTTTTTTTTTTCCCTCCATGAGGTTTTCTTCTTACATCCGATGTATGCAGTATTGTGATGGTTCGGTGAAGTTAAATGAGGTGCAAAGAGACCCCAGGCCTTGTTTTGTCCTTTGTTTCTCCAAAGGAGTTATGTGACTTTTTAAAAAAAGTACAAATCTTCATCCTTCCTTTTATTCTACTTCTCCAGATTTTATTCTGATATGCCTGATTCTGTAAGCCAGCATTCCTTCCACCTGCAGCTCATCCTTGAGGCTGCTTAGACTATTGCTAGAAAATTCACAAAAAAAGGCGGTTTAGTATCCTCTGTGGCAGTCTTCATGCATGATGTTTTTAAAGAGATCTGCAGTGCTGCCGTTTTTCTTGATATCATTGGTGCTTCTTTATCTAAGGTTGTATAGAAATGGTTCTTGTGGGCTTTGTTCCCCTTGCTGTTTGCTGTGTGATTTGCTGCTTTAGGAAAAATCTTACGTTTTGATGATAAGGTGGTGGGGAAGAGAACCCTAACTGGTGTTTATAAACCTGGTGTGACACTGGTCGTGAGAGACAAGACAGCAGTCTGAATGCTACAATTTTTCTCTCTGGTTCACTGCCTGTATTCATCCAAAGTCTTGTTTTGGTCCTGCTAGTTCCAGGGCAGCGTGACAGAATACGAGTGCTCGCTGGAGGAGTTTTGGCAGCTGCAGGTGGAGTTCTGGTCCAAGTTCTATGCCTGCTGCCTTCAGTACCAAGAAGCGCTCTCACGGCCCCTGGCCCTGCACTTGAATCCCTACACCAGCATGGTGTGCCTGCTGAAGAAGGTGAGGCTGAGCGGCCGTAGCTCTTTGGCCGCTGTGGCCAACTGAAGCAGTGATCTCTGGGGAGGAGGAGTTCTGACTGATGTGTGGATTTGGGGAGCTCAAAGAAGGGCTTTCTCCTCACCTTTCTAGGGCTCTCTGTCTTTCCTTGTGCCCTGCTCCTTGGTGGACCATCTCTACCTCCTCTCTAATGAGCACCTCCTGACTGAGGACGATGCTGCCATCTTTGATGGTAAGTGAGGAGACCTGGAGCTTTTTCGTTGTTGGAGGCTGAGACACTGCATGTCAGGGAAGCCCTAGGCAGAGGGGTGTGGGAGTTTCCACAGAGGTCTCTTAAAGTGCTCCTGACTCCATAGTTGTCTACATGGAGATAGTTTTCTTATTTTGGCATTTGTAGGGAGTTTTATTTTGTGAAACCTGCCATCGTGCTCACACCAGGAATTAGAAAATGGTGTCAAGGCTGCAAATTTGCCGTGACTCATTTCTGATAACTTAAAAAGGAAGAATCTTAGATTTCAGGCTGCGTGTTGCTCAGTGACAGGGACCTGCATTGGTGGGTCCTTTGCCCTTGTAGCTTTATAAACTATCTGTGTAGGCTGGGGTTAACTGGTGCCCTCTTCATGCCCGCTCTCTGTGGGACAGATCTGCCAGGTTGGAGCTCCATAGTGTGCTGGCAGGTCCCCAGTCCTGGTGGGGAGAGCGGGATGCAGCGGCTTGTGTTTCTTATCAAGTGGGTGACCCCCCATATGAACCCTGCTTAACGTTATCTCAGCTCGTGCTTGCTCAGCTTTGCCATCCCCACCGAGAGCCGTAAAACCTACTCTGGCTCTTTGCAAGCGGTTCTCTTTCGTAAAATTCCCCGGTCTCTGTGTCTTGCTGATGGAGTAAACTCCTTTCAGAGATTACAGATGAGGAGGAAACTTGTGATCCTCTAAGCACGCTGGGCTCAACTGCCCAGTTCTGCAAAGTTAGTTTTTAGTGCAATGTTTTTGTACAAATGTTTTCGTGTAAGCTGTGGAGAGGGACTGTGCATTTCTTGTCTCCGGGAAGTAAATGCCAGAGTGTGCAAGACCTGTCGTTAATATTGTCGCCACAGTGCCCTCTATGCTTTGTTGGCCGTGGAATGACGTTTCACAAGAAAAAGGCAGCGGAAAATGTTACCTAAGCTCCACTTTCATGCTCGAGTGATTTTTATATTTTTATAAAGAATCGTTGTCCTTTTGGTTGAGCTATTTCTGGATCTGAGGGAAGGAAAGCTGGAGGCCTGGGCTGGGTTTGGGAGGCTAGCAGTTCCTGCCCTGTTTCAAACTTCTCAAAAAATGTGACTTAATTTTAAAAACGCATACATAAAGGTTTGCATTGCAAGGCGGTGATTTAAACCCTCAGTACTGAATTTTCAGATCACTTCTAAGAATGTGAAAATCCCCTCTCAGCTGTGAGAGGTGGTGCTGCAAACGGATAGTTGCTGTAACGAGAGCGTGTTCTGCTTGGCAGAGCTAAGCTATCTGAGCCATTTGCTCTGGGTTTTTTTTTTGCTCTTACATTGCACTAATTATTTCCTTTCAACCTGTGACTGGAGAAAATCCCTTGGAGGGAATTTCATTGTTTTATTGTTGCATCGGTGTTTTTTACTTTCTAAATAATAAAGCCCAAATCTTTCCCTTGTCGACTCCTAAGTTTTAATTCAGCCTCATAGTTCACAGGGAAGGGTCAGTTTGACGTGCGGGACTGAGACCAATCTGTTGCTAGTAGTTTGCTGATATGAGCTGAACTAACTGGTTTTGAATGGTCCTCCCACCTTCGCTTTGAAATCTCTTTTAAATATACAGTTAGATTCTTTCATTACAGATTTGGAGATGTCTCGTGATGTTGTCTGTCTTGTCCAGTGCCTTCGGCTGATCGGAGAATCAATTTCCATGGAAATGGCATTCATAATGGAAATGGCTTGCTCCCGCCTCCAGCCTCCAGAAAAGGCTGCAGAGCAGATCCTGGAGGACTTGATAGCTAATGACACGTAAGGAGATGTTTTTGCAGAAGCTCCCCTGCGGGGAGGCCCGGATGGCTGAGCAGGGATTGCCTGGAGCCGTCCTTGATTGGCATCAAAGCGCATTTGAGATGTGCGGGCTCTCCCTGTGCTGCAGGAGACTTTTCCAGGTCCCCTCAGAGGTGGGGAGCATTGGGTATTGGTGCTGTTAGCAGGGTCTTCCGTCCAGAACCCCTGTGCTGTTGCCTGGGGCCTTCCTGGAAAGACATTTTGGGGATTTTCAGGTGAGAGAGAGAGCAGAAAAGGAACAAGTTCCTGTTAGGTGATCATTGCAGTGTGGAAAGCAAGTGCCTGCAGACGGTAGGTAGAGGTCAGAGCGTTGGTCAGGCCACGTGGTTACCCTGCTCACCTCCTGAAATCATTCCCCCGTGGAATGCCAGCTATCCGACTGTTATTTCCTGGTAGCCTGGGGGAGTGGAATAAATAGACTGGTCCCTGCAGGCGTTGTAATAAAACTCCAAGCCAGAAGAGGATTCCCTTCAAGAATGTCCAGGCTGATCAGATACGCTTCCTTCCAGGGAGGATCAGTAAGGGAGGAAAGGGAGCCCTCTGGAGTTTAAACCTCATGTTGCTGATTATTATCTCTTTCACTTTGCAGGGAAAATGTGATGGAGGATATACACAGCAAACTGCAGGAGATCAGAAACCCCATCCATGCCATTGGAGTGCTCATCCGAGAAATGGACTACGAGACAGACGCCGACATGGAAAGAGGTGAAAGCTCTACAGCAGGGCGTTTGGGCTGGGAAAGCGGAGGCTCAGCAAGTGTTCTTGTTTGCCTAGTTCCTCCCCTTATTGAGGTGATTTTATCTTTCAGCTCATCATCTAAATATGCGCATGAACCTCACCCAGCTGTATGGTAGTGGTACTGCTGTCAATGTGGTTTGCTGGGGGGTATGTAAGATTGCCACGATCCGTTTCCTGATCTGTCGGGACCTGTTGATCCTCCAACAGCTGTTGCTGCGGCTTGGAGATCCTGTGAGTACAGCCCTTGAAGCTACTGCAACGCTCTTTGAACTTTTGGATCTGGGGTTCTGCTGGTGCCAGACTGTGAGCTCTGTTTCTTTCCACAAAACACTGGAGGCTGTTTGAACTAGCCCAAGGCTTGGGCAAGCCCTCTTCTCTCCTCCAGCCGCTTTTGTCATCCTAAGCAAAGCAGCGGTGCGCTGTGCTCACACCCTAGCTCCCTCTTTCCACGCTGAGCATCCAGGAAGCAGGAAGCAAAACTCTTTGCGGGAGGAGGGCATCATTTCCAGCCTCCCATCTAAAACAGTGCTGCCTGAGCACGTACAGTTCTCTCATCTATTCCCCATCCCTCCCACACCACTGCGCAGCCCAGCACGCGCACGATTGCAGCCTTGTTCTCTGGCAACACAGCACCTTTGCGTCACAGCAGCAGTGTTTACCTAGAGGCTGTGGTTTCAGCCTTTGTGAGGCTGCTCCAGCCAGTGCAAACAGACGCCGTGATGGCAGCTGTGTTTGTGGTCGTGGAGTGGGCTGGTCTGGGTCCATCCTGTTGGCCATGTGGTCGCATGAGGGATGGTGCTGATGGTTTGGGTGGACGCAGGGATGCGGAACAAGTCCCCAGACAAGGGGAGCGTTGTTTAAACCAATATTATTTACTTGGAAACATTACTGCAGTAGTTTCTTGGTTGAAAAGAAATCCCCTTCTTCCTGGATAAAGTTGCCCTGGGAGCACTTAAAGCACCTTGCAAGGTGCCCTTGTGGAGCCAGGCTCTCTCAAGGCATGTGACCTGCTGCTTGCTTGATGAGGAACTGCTGCTTTGCCACCTTAACGCGCTTGTGTCCTTCACAAGCGTGATTGCTTTTCCTCCCGTGTCACCTAGCCATGCTGTTCTTGGCTGGAGCATACAGGGATGCAACGCCTGGGCAGCAGGCCTGGTCTCGAGATGGTCTCTGCAGCAAACCGTGATTTCACTCTCGGTGACAGCACAAAGCACCTTTTTGCTGGTGTCCCTGGCATCAGCCAGTGCTGGTGTTTGCAGGCTAGAGAAGCTCTCAGCATGCACATGTTTGTTAAACGTTCCGCACGAGGTCTGGGCCACCAGAATAGTTAACTCACCCCTTGGTCCTGAGGTGACACTGTAATTTCTGCGTGGGTTATTCTGGCACACGCAAGAGTCCTGCTGGTCTCCTGGGTGGATTGGGTTAACTGCTGGGCTATGACCGCCTTGGTGTTTGCAGCAGGGACGAGCTGTGCCCGATAACAAACCTCACTGATTGCCCTTGTCCTGCCGTTGCTCTCTGGGCTTGGCCTCTCGGTGTGCCAACTTCTGTGGTTTGCTTGCAGATGGTTTTGGGAGGGGGACAGCTGTTCCAGTCTCAGCAGGACCTGCTGCACCGCATCTCTCCCCTGCTGCTGTCCTACTACCTGATCAGGTGGGCAAGCCAGTGCCTGGCGTCAGACGTCCCTGTCGACACGCTGTAAGTCTCTACCATGCCCATTCTGTCCTTGATTGTACGTTCCTGCTAAATCCACCTGAAATGCCCTTCCTGGTATGAAAAGCTGGTGGTTGCTGTGGGAGTATCACTCTAGGAATCAGGCTGTGCTGGGGAGGGTTTTTTTTTCCCTGCCATGTTTTGAGCTGACTCTTTGCCTTGTGCTAATTCTGCCGTGTGAGGTCTCGCTGTTCTCGCACTGTTGCCTTTTTCAGCAGTAGGAGTCATTTGAGTTGAACAATGAGCACAATTAAAGCAGGAGGCGTTTTGTTGTCTCTTCACTGATGGCTTTTTCTTCTCTAGGGAATCTAATCTGCAGCATCTATCTGTGTTGGAGTTAGCAGACACCACTGCTCTAACACCCCATAAACTAGGTAAGGTGTCCACAGTTCATCAGCTCTCGGTTTCTGTTATTGATACCTCTTGCACTCTGCGTCTCTGCCACCCGAGGGAGATGCTTCATGCAGTGAGCTAATGGAGTGCGTGGCTGAATGACCCCACTTTATGTGGAAATGTTTGTTATGCTGTCCAACAAAAAACAACAACAAAAACAAAGTATCTTGTAGCATTGGACTCAGACCAGAGACGTGGATCTTATTCCCAGCCTGAGGAGGATGGGAAGGCCTTGCTCAGCCAAACATTATTAGTTTTGGCCCCGGCACTATCAGCCAAGCTCACCTCTTGCTCCTGTACGTTACAGTGGCTGTAGTAGATCAGACCAGGTCTGTCCTGTTCGCTAGACTTTGTCCCACAGCGAGCAGGCGCAGCAGCTCAAGGAGGCAAGAGAATGTAGAAATACTTCCCCAAAACATGCTTGTGCTTCCAACATTTTGCAATTCAAATGTGAGTGTTGCTCACAGCCGGTACCTCAAGGGGGAAATTGCAGCTGATAATTCGTTCACCTTTTAAAAGTCTTGCTGCAAAGACATACGCTTTGGGTTACTGTCTTGGGGGAGAAATCCTAATGGGGAAGAATATAAGGCAACATAATTAGGAGGATGTGTACCTTGAAGTGGTTACAGAGGGAGGTGGTGAGCGGGGTAGGGGAGAAAACGCACAGGTAGGAGCCTGCTGTAACTAGTCTGCGTGGCACTTCAAGGCTGAGACACTTCAGAGGGAGCTGAGAAAATCAGTGACAAACAGGCAGCAGTGCCACACGTAAGGGCTGTGAGCTGGGCAAGAATTTCCTCCGCTTGCTGACGAGCTTGGGGCATCTGTGCTCTTTGTAAGCAGGCTGCAATCTTCAGAGTCCGAACTCTTCCTGAATGAGAGTCTCGGTTCAGGAGGCAGTTGCCTCGACGTAAATGTCAGCGCATGAAAGCAAAATTGAAAACATCCTTTATGTGCGCCAGTGTCGTGGGTTATTTCTTGGCCCGCTCATGAGGAAAGTCCTGTTTGGCCGCTGTGCTTCAGGAAAATATGTGAAACGTAGGGAAGATAGAAAGGAGGTGGCAGCCTGGGGAGAGGCGTTGAGAACAGTTAGCTAATGGGAGATTGAACTGCTTAGGGTGCTGGAATGAGGAGGGAGGCATTCGAACAGAGCCAGATAGCCGAATCAGCACTCCCTCAGCCCTGCCCTGCAAAACACTCGGTCGTGCTGGAAAGATGCAGCTGGGTTGCGAACAGTGCAATTGGAGAGAGAGCACAGCCCTTTTTTTTCGCGTTATAATTGAGTTGTGGTTAATAAACATTGCAGTATGTGGCTCTTTGATCTCCTGCTACTCCCTCTGACTTAACCAGACGGCAAGAGAAATCCAAAACCAACAAGTTCGAGTATTGAACGTGGTTATTGTTTTGTTCTGACTTAATCTGTGATGTTTGGGCTGATGAGCACAGCACAGTATAGAAAGCCTGGGATGTCTGCTGCAGGCCCTCTTCTCAGTGTTTCTTTAACTTGTATTTTTAGTATCCGGCCCTCAAACAATTGTGGAGCTGTTCTTTCAGGAAGTGGCCAGAAAGCACATCATATCTCGACTCTTCTTGCAACCAAACACCTCTTTGGCTGAAACAAGTTTGAACTGGCCCCATCTCATTACCGCAATAGTGGCTGACTTTCTGCCGCTCCTGTATCCTTGGCTGTAAACCTGCTGCGAGGTGCTCGCTCTCGCTGGGCTGTAATCAGGGGGAGTTTCTGTACGGCACGGCAGTGCCGGAGCCCCTGCGTGAGTTGCGCGAGATTGCATGGAGGCTGCGTATCGCGTCCCGGTGCTGAGGCTGGGAGCGTCAGTGGTTCTGTGGGAGGAGGGTTGGGGCTAGCAGAAGGGTTAGGGTGGTGGGCTGTGGAGTGCTCGGGGTCTGTAAGTTGGCCATCTCTACCACCGAGCCTCGTGCAGTTCCAAAATCAATGTTTTCCACACCCAAATTTCGAAGACAAGTGACTGTTGTTAGTGTTAGTGGGATTTGCGGGTATTTTAAGATTTCACAGAATCCATCCCGTTTAGGTGCACAATAAAGGATTTGAGTTTTTGACTTTAAGCCCCTGAGCTCTAGCAACTTGACTTGGCGAGGTGCGATGCTGGGAGATTTGGAAGGGTAAAAAGATTTGGGCAGTTGTGGATTAGATGTACTAATGGTTTTGTTCTAATATGGATAAATCTTATTACAGAATAATGACTTGTATAAAGAGCAGCTTAATCTTCTCCTTTTCCCCCACAAACTGAGCGCGAGAGGCATGCCGACTTTCAGACCAGTTCTCCGAGCTCTCCGGATTGGATTGTGCTGTTCCTTAACCTCCGCTCAGATGGCCCAGCAATCCCGGCTTCCTCTTCCCCGAGTGCCTGATGGGGAGCTGTCAGTACACCCAGCTGCAGGTGAGTGCTTCACGCCAGCTCTCTCACAGGAGCTGAAAGGGGAAGAGCAGGAGTGAGAGCAATAGTCTCTTTCCACACGTGTATTTCTTTCAGTAGCCGGTCTGCACTTTGGCCAATGCAGAGGCGTAACGCAACGTGAGCTCCGTGCACAGCCGCCTTACCTCTGCTTAGAAAAAGCTACCCAAAACATCATCTTTCCAGTCGCTGGAGTTTGTTCTGCTTTCCCCTAGTCGCTGCTCTCTGAGCTCAGACGTGAGCTAATCTTCCCGAGCGCTCTGCTCCCGTGTCTCCCTTTTGGAGATGATAGGCCGGAAGTTTGTCCTGCAGATGAAATGGACTGCAAGGAATGATTCTTTTGGAGAATTGTTAGAAATCTCTCTTATAACTATTGCAGTGTCAGTGCAGTGAACAAATTGTAAGGTAGCAAATATCTTCCATCTTCCTCATGCATCTGTCTTGTTCCCTGTAGTGTCCACCTCTTCTAACAGAAGGGCTTTTTGCTAAATATCTCCTACCTAGAAAATGCTGCAGAGAGTTTGCTGGGGAGTGATTTAAGATGGTCATCTTGCGCATTTCCTCTTTCATCTGTTTTCAAGAAAATCCAGGCATAAAGTGCTCAGGATTATTATATACCCTTTCGTGGGAGTTTAGTCTCCCAGAGCTTGCCTGACAGCGTGATACAGCGTGCAAGAAACGTCTTTGCAGACCTTGTTTAAATATCACAGCAAGCCCATAATCCAGTAGCTTGTTAGCTGCTGATGTACCCGTAGCCTTTCCTGTGGTACCACTGCAAACAGATTGCCTACGGGACTGGGGGTTCAGAAGGCTGGCTTCAACCCAGCAGCAGAAGTAATGTTTCAGTTCTATTTCTTAAATGTCCTTACTAGTAAAAAAACAGTGTAAGAAACGTCCATCATCTTTCCATCCCCGGCTGCGCTTCCAGCATCCTGGTAGCAGGGCGAGTGAACTACTTTTTTTCAGGTGTCTCCACAGAGTCCTGTATTTCAGACCACTGTTTCTTCACCGTTCTTCCCGTGCTCTTCAGGGGCTTGGTAGTTGTAGCTGCTTGTGCTCTGGTTCTGAACTGCACGATTTCTTGTCTGCAGAGCCATGTGACACATTTCATTCCCCAACTGATGGCAGTCCTTGAGGCACGCAGGGCTAGGCAGGCTGTTATTAATGCGATGTTTTTCCTGTGCTTCACAGAACCTTTTATTCTCACAGTCCCTTGCACCTGGGGGCTGAATTGCTTTCTTTTGTGTTCATGTTGCTGCCGAGAAGAATGTCAAATCTGCAGAGCTTTTAAGCCAGGAAATGCCAGAAAGGTTTGGGCAGCATCGTTCTGCCTCCTGGCATATGTGCACTCTCGTGGCGCGAGCACACTTTGAATTTCCTTGCATTGCTTTCGCCTCACTTGTGTCCCCGCCTCAAGGAGATACGAGAGACTTTTATCTCTGCAGGAATGGGCTCTTCCTTCTCCCCGCTACTTTCTGTTACGCTTACTGATCCCAGTCGGTCACATAAACTTGGATTAAGTGCATTGACCTCGGGGAGCTAACACCAGATTTGCTGTGAGCGTGAGCACGGTGACCCAAATAAAGGTGGAGATACGGGAAGCACCCTGCGAGTAACAGGCGGGCACAGAGAAGGTCTAGTGACCAAAGCACTGGCCTGGGACGAGGGCCAAACCTCTCCTTGTTGCTTATTCTGTACAACAAGCTGTTGAGCAAGCCTGGGGTGGGATTTATCTATTGTAGCTGGCTAATCTGAGCGGTGAATCCAGGCTCAGAGGATGCGTTGCCACGTGGCTTTTAGTGGACCCATGGCTGCGATAAGCAAGGCGTATGTCTGGTGGTTTATGCATGTGGAAAGATGCAGGTCGGCTGGTGAAACCTTGGCTTTACCGCCGGGTCCTGGCTTCTCCTCCTTTGAGTCCCAGAGCCCTGCTAGTGGGACATCTCTGCTTCTCCAAGTGTGAAGAGCATACATCACTCTTCCAGGCACGAGGGATGCCAGCTTTTGAGTTTTCATCGTGCCTCCTAGCTGCTTCTTGATAGGTGATGACACTTTGCAGCCCTTATATTATCCTGACAGAGCAGGCACAGGGCCAGCTTGAGTCGCATCGCCCTGGCCAGCGTCTGTGTTGTGGGTTTATTTGCGGTGTGTCCTTGGTGCTGTCAGCTCCACCCCATGCCTGTCAGTTTGTTGCTGTAATCCATGGCCTTCCTTGGCTGCTCTCCCTCTCCTGCCCTGCTGCACAGATACTGCTCTTCTAATGCCTGCTTTGCCTGTTCTCCCGCTGCCTTCGAACATGCACGCTCCCGTTCAGGCCTGTGCGCGCCAGGGTAACGTTTCCTCTGCAGTTCCCAACAGCAGGTTTGCAACGGTTGTAGAGAGCCTCGTGTCTCATTTTGGGGGATGTTGGGTGCTGTTTCTGAGGTGCTTCGTACAGATGCTGGAGCTATTCAAAGGAGGTTGTTTCCCGGGAGCACGTGAGGGATATCTCCCCATCTGTGCACCGAGGGGGCTTTGGGGCTAAGGAGGCCAGCCCTCGAGCTGGAAGAGTGGGATTTGTGTGAGCACTGCAGCTAAAGGGGCCACCAAAATAGTGCTTTGGTGTTGGAGACCTAACCCTTCCTCTGGTACTGGGTGCCTGCAGGTCACGAGTGAGCGCTGACCTGAATCGAAACTCCTGTTCCTCCTCTCCTGTAGGAATACATTCGCCTGCTGCAGCCGTGGTGCCACGTGAACATGGGCTCCTGCTGCTTCATGATGGGCCGGTGCTACCTTGTCATGGGTGAGGGCCACAAGGTAAGGCCCTCATCTCCTTCCGACACTGCCTCCCTCTGAGGTCTGGGACCTTTTTCCTTGGGAGGGAGGAGGTGCACAGGTAGGGCCAGCCTTGTTTCTGCTGTGCGAGTCAGGAAACATCCATCTCGACTCTGCCTCCTTTGGGCAAACAGTGGGACTGGAGGGGGGCAGTGGGATCTGCTGTTGGGGAAGTTCTCATTATCTTGGGGCCAGCAGGTCTCGTACACTGGAGCTGGAACGAGCAGCACTGTCCTCTCACTGGTACAGCAGGCTGGGTCAGTCCCCCAAGAGGCACATGCAAGCTGCTTTCTGGTCTGCTTCTAGGCTTTGGACTGTTTCTGCCAAGCTGCTTCAGAGGTGGGAAGAGAAGAGTTCTTGGACAGGCTGATCCAACCTGAGGAGGGTGAGATGGTCTCCACTCCACGCCACAAGGTCTACAACAAGGTATGGCTGAGCCGGCCCGGCGTACACAGTCCTGACGGAGTAAATTGGCACCAAGTCGTTCCACACAGACACTGCTTGAAGAGAGAATTCCTGCTTGGTCCCAGGCTTTTGGGGCAGTGACTTGAGACTCAGAAAACATACTTTTTTGGGAGGTGAAACCTCAGGGTAGTCTGTTTACTTTCTTTGGGGGGTGATGGCGAGGTGACTACAGTGTGAAAGCTAGGTACTTTCCACCTATTAGTTTTCTAATAGCAGAGGACTTTGTTATCCAGCAGAAAAAGGCAGGGTGAGATCCAGCTGCTGGAGGCAGAAGCCAGACATGTCCAGGCTAGACGTAAGATGCTGCTTCAGGGGAAGGTTATTAAGCTTTGAGGCAAACTAAAATTAATGTCTTTAAATTGTGATAGGATCTTTCTTCTTGCATAATACCATAGTTCAGACAGGCTGCAAGCTTGGACCTAGGCTCATTGTAAAGGATTCCCTGATTTTAAAATCCAGAAAACACAAGGATTGTCAGGTGCCCTTGGAGAGGGAGCTTCTCTCTCTAACACAGCTGCGGGCGTGCTTGGGAACAGAATCGTTTACCTCTCTGTTGCAGGGGTTTACTGTAACCGTCAATGCTAAAACGTTTCAGAAAACTCACATGTGCAGAGATGAATCCTCCAGAAAAGCCAAAGCCTGGACCTGTTGTGCTGGGATTTGATTCAGTCTCTGTGACTTACCAAAATCTTTCCTTTTTCAGTGTAGTCGCTTAGAAACATTAGCAAAATCTTTTGACTGCTCTTATGGTTAGTAAGGGCAGGAGTAGCTCTTAAACAGACAAAAAAAACCCTTATCAACCCGACCCTTTCTTCAGTACTGCTGCAGCCAGCACTAGAGTATTGTCTTCTCCAGGTTCTGCGCTTGTTGGACATGGTTGGTTTACCGGAGCTGGTCATCCAGCTGGCTACCCTGGCTATCATGGAGTCGGCGGATGACTGGAGAAGCCAGGTACAGGTCACTTCTTTTGCATCGAGATATTTCTTCAGGGAGCTTACACGGGACTTTCTTTTTAGTTGTATAACTGGAAACATGCTGGCTTGTGCTCTTTGGTGTTTTCAGGCTACTTTAAGGACTTGCATCTTCAAACATCACTTGGATTTGGGACACAACAGTGAAGCATACGTAGCCTTAACGCAAAACCCAGATCCAAGCAGGTAGGTGACAGTTTTATGCCTTTATGCTCACTTGTCTTGGAGGTCCATGTACCAATTTTTCCATCAAACTGAAAGGAAGATAATGACGCTTTAGGGTAGGACATGGCTGCTGTGTTAGGAGGTGTTGTTTAGCATGTTAGGCACACTTCATTTTTGTAAGAACAACTGGGATTGGCACTATGTCAAAGGAGGAAACTGGGGGCGGGGGTGGGGGGAGGTGATTCAGGGAAGAGCCAAAAGAATGGCTAAAGGGTCGCATGCGGCATTGTATGTTGAAAAGCTTTAGGAGTCCAGTCAATTTAGTTTAATAAAGAAAGACTTGGAGTTTTCAGCTTGAGTACCATCTAGGAAGTGAACTGGGTGGAGGAAGCTTCACC
>NW_009206042.1:636-6346 GCF_000690835.1 Fulmarus glacialis | reverse complement strand
CAGGAATGGCTGGAATGGATGTTCAGAGGAGAAGTAGGAATGCATTTTAATTGAGGCTGAAAAAAATCTTACTAAATAGAGCTGAGGGAGGGAGACTGTCCTCCTGAGAGACCTTTGCAGAGGATCTCTGCTGTCCAGGATCTCTTATTTCCAGCACAGAAGTCTGAAGGGACTTCTTGGTTCTAAGCCAGAAAAAAACCTACGGAGCTCATCACAAAGCAGCATGTTCGTGGCTTAAAGCCTGCACCCTGGAGATGGCTTTGTTCCCGCTCCTCCAGAAAGGTTGTGCTTCTCTCTCCGCAGGCAGCTGGACTGTCTGCGCCAGCTAGTGGTGGTTCTCTGTGAGCGCTCCCAGCTCCAGGACCTGGTGGAGTTCCCCTACGTGAACCTCCATAACGAGGTACTCAGCCTGCGCTGGGAGGAAGGGGGGCACAACCGCTCTCTTTAAAGGGATTGTCGAACCATTTGAGCCTCTGTGTGCCGCAGGTCGTGGGGATCATCGAATCTCACGCTCGAGCAGTGGACCTGATGACCCACAATTACTACGAGCTGCTGTACGCTTTCCACGTTTACCGCCACAACTACCGCAAGGGTAAAGCTTGGGGTGGGCATGTTGTAACAGCCCGCCTGCCTGGGACACCGCTTCCCCTACCCCTGTGGGTCTTGGCTGATGTATTCCCCTTCTCTTCTCAGCTGGAACAGTGATGTTTGAATACGGTATGCGCCTGGGCAGGGAGGTCCGGACGCTCCGAGGGCTCCAGAAACAGGGAAACTGTTTCCTCGCTGCCATTAACTGCTTACGGTTGATCCGCCCAGAATACGCCTGGATAGTGCAGCCAGCTTCTGGAGCTGTGGTAGGAAACGCTGAGCTTACTGTGAAGCCTCTGACCTGAGCTATTGACTGCGGGGACACTTACAGCTGTACGTTTGGGAAGGAGCTTCCAAAATCCTTTCCGATGTGATGAACAGAGGCGTTGGCCTTCTTAATCTGCTGCTCTCATCTTCTTGGCCAGCTTGCGCAGTGCTGTCTTGCTCCCCTCATCAGTCCTATCCATCACCCTTGTGTCGTTGCCCCTTTTTGGAGCAGGGTGGAAGCAGGACAACTTTTGGGAGGGGGCTGGTGTATGTATGTGGGAATATATCACCTTTTGTTGAAGACAGAGCAGATCTTTTTGGGGAGTCTGAACAGCCAGAATACCAGTCAAAAAGAGAATTACTGTAACATGTTTTTTGTTTCAAATCTGTTTGCGGGGAGGTGGTGACCGTAGCCTGATCAGCTAATGCTGAGCCGTGTTTCTGATAGCCAGAGATAAGTGTAACTTGAACTGCCAGCGGCTGTATGGCTTTTCTGATTCAAATCAAGGCCTGAAACAGATAGCTGGTGTTGTATCGTATTGAGGCAGTTTGTCCTTTGGAAACCAGGTGGGCATAAACTCTCTGCTTTCTCCTGCAAGTACGAACGCCCTGGAGCGTCCCCGAAGAGAAGCCACGATGGGGAGTGCACGGCTGTTCCAAGTAAGTGCCCAGTCCCGGTGCTTCCTCTGACTCTTGTCAGAGAGCAACCGTTCCCCTGGCCTCAGAGCTCTGCGGCTCGCGCGTGAGCTGGGAGATGGCTCAGGGCAGCTCTCGCCTGTCAGGTCAATAATTTGGGGGACTGTGAGCTAGTTAACTCTCCCAGTGTTAGTGTCTCCCAGTTGCAATATGCTGCCATGTAACAGCTATTCCCCAAGGAGCTTCTGTGCACACCTCTGGAGTTTGATGTCTTGTCAGTGCTTTTGCTTTCAGTGGAAATAACTTGTAATTTAAAAAAAAAAAAAAAGCCTTTGTGGGGCAATTTCTGGTTGTTCAAGACTTTGATTGTTTGTGCTCTTGGAAACCCTGCTGACATAGTGAGTCTCTGCTGGTAAGGTCTCTACTCTGCCTGTGTCTACCAAAGCACAGGATCGTGGGGTCAGGTTAGACTCATAATCCTCATCATTACGGTAGAAAAGTTTAAGGTCAGGTATTTTTAAAAACAATTATTTCTGAATGAGCATATGCCTGGCAGTCAGAGCAGCAGCTGCTACCAAACATTAGATAACGTCTCTAATAGAGGAGGAATGGGAGGTTTGTATCACGAGATAGGCACAGTTCAAGGGAGCAGGGAAGGGGCAGCAAAACCTTACCCCTCCTTTGGTGCTTTCTGTGGTATGACTCCTCTTAGGATGGCAGAGGGGCGCAGACATTTTGCACAATGCCCGAGGAGCCCTTTTTAAAATGCTGAGAGCTCTTCGTGTCCATCTGTTACAGCAACTCGCCAAATTGAGATCCTGGAGCTGGAGGATTTGGAGAGGGAGTGTGTGTTGGCCCGGATCCGGCTGACTCTGGTGCAGCATGACCTGTCAACAGCGGCTGTGGCAGGTAAGAGGGATGCAGCGCAGCCACCTCTCACTTCCCCTGAGGTTTTTGCTCCTTATAGCGCTTTCGGTCGTAGTTCGGGTGAGGAAGCAGCAATTTTGTTCTGACCCAGAGACAAACCCAAAAATTGGCAGGGACTGTTCAGTTCGCCACCCTAGCATGAAATCTTGCCACCAAGTTCAGCAGCTTTGGACAGGCAGATCAGGAGAACCAATTTTAAATTTTCCACCATTTTTTGGCGTTGCCAAGCTCTAGTAGTGGTCTGCAGCATGGGGCTGGGGTTGAGCTCATGAATTGGAACAAAAAGGCATCTTTTTGTCTTGCTGGAAATTGCCCCCAGATGAAGCAGAATTAGAAAGCCCTAGAAAAAACACCTGCTGCGAGACTTAAATTATTGTCCTGGACAATCCTGCCTAACAACACAATGCTAGCTTATCAAAGTTGTTCCTTGTTGGGGAGCAGAAAGCTGTAGCTCTCCCACCCTGACCCTTTAAGTATGTTCTGCCACTCTCTGATGAGTTATGCAACATGTACACATTTTTCCCCTTTTAAGTATCAGGAGGAGATGACTTCCCGGTAAGGGATTGCGGGGAAAGGATTGAACAGCTGGTTTGAGGGCAAACCAGAGGCGCAGAGAGCTGAGTACCGCAGTTTCATCTCGTCTCCTGCCACTGCCCCTTCTGCCTGCGCTGCAAAGCTGAGCCTGATGCCTTGTTCACTTGGATACAATCCTACTGCGCCAGTGACAAGGCTGTCCCCTCCCTACTCACCTCAACAGCGGCAGCGTTTGACTACGGGCCGTACGTTGCTGCCTGCGTCCCTCTCCAGCTGGTGCCTGATCAGGGCCGGCTCCGTGGGTCACTGCTGCTTTGTGCAGTCCCTCCAGGATGGCTCCTGGGCTCATGGAATGCTCCCGAGGCCAAGAAAGCCTCGAACCATGCAATGAGAAGCGCTGCTGCAGGGTGTTTTACATTGGGCCGTTAGCACAGTGAACTCTGCTGCTGAATTGCGTGGGGTTAGGCCCCAGTAAGCACTGGGGTATGACTGGGGGAGGTGCTTACCTGGTCCTCCTTCCCTGCAGGCAACTCTACACCCGAGGAAACGCTTGCTCTCCTGGTCCGGGCCGGCCTCTTTGACACCGCCATCACTCTGTGCCAAACATTCAAGCTGCCCTTGACGCCTATCTTTGAGGGACTCACTTTCAAGTACGTGGCAAGATTCTCTCCCCGCCTCAGGTGACGCGCGGCTGGAGACGTGCGCTGCATGCTGCTTGGCAGGGCGCAGCTTGCAGCTCCCCAGGGTCAGACGCCAGCGCTGTCCTGACCTGTCTGCTCACCGTGGCTGCTAACGCTGCGCACAGCCTCAGCAGCTGCTGGCTCAGTGGTTTTGAGGTGGAACTTGCTCTTCACACCTGAAAAGGAAAAATAAGGGAGCCTTGCTGAGCAGGTAGTGGAGGGGAGAGATTTCTCCCTGGTCTCAGGGGAGAGAGCTGGCATCTGACAGTCGCGAGTGATCCCGACCCAGGCACAACCATCATCTGGAGACCGTTGTGGTGAGCTGGCTCATGGCACGCTCCTGCTGATGCCCAGCGAGCTGCTTACAGAAGATTTGTTCAAGCTGTTGAGTGGCTCTCAAATAGCGGTTGGCAGAGCACTTGCTCGTCTGATCTCGGTGCTAGCCGTTTGCTCTCATGCCTCATCTCCGACCCCAGGATTCCTCTTCTCCTTTGCCTCTCCGCGCTCACAGAAGATGCGTTGTGCCTGCAGAGTTGTTCAGGAGCTCTGCTGCGACCTGTTCCTGTGGCTGGATGCACAGAAGGCATCTCTTACCCAAGCTCAGACCCTAAAGCTTGTTAACATAGAGTCGTTATTAATTCCTCTCTGGCACTTAGAGCAGTTTAGAAATCACTCGTAATAGCCTTCTTTTCCTGCCAAGCCAGCTAATTCGTAGCTGTTGCTTGGGAATAGTCCTGCGAGGGGTGGCTTTGATGCTGGCAGCTGTGGCAAGGCAGGGTGAAAGGGCTGGGCTCTGAAGGCACCCACCTTTGCACTGCTCTGTCTTGCAGGTGCATCAAGCTGCAGCTGGGAGGGGAGGCAGCGCAGGCAGAGGCCTGGGACTGGCTGGCAGCAAACCAGCTCTCCGCACTGGTTACCACCAAGGAGTCCAGGTAGGTCCTTGTCTGTGGGGGGAGAAGAGCAGAGCGGAGAATGAGAGTCATTTCTGGAGGCAAAAGCCTTGCAGGAATCCAGAGGGTCACGGGTTCATAAAACCCCCTTAAAGCAGACCTGCAGGACTGGGACAGTGGGAGAGCCGTGCTTCCACAGCACTGTTGCCGCGCTCTCCCCAGCCTGCTGTACTCAGCACGCCCCGCGTTGCTGGGCCTTGAGCACACAACGTTGAACCCGGGCAGCAGGACAGGTCCCCTGGAGCACACCGTGGCCTCGCAGACAGTCGCAGGGGCTGTTGGCACAGGTTCCGAGGAGAAATATTTGCCTTGCAGCGCCACGGATGAAGCCTGGCGACTGCTGTCATCCTATTTGGAGCGTTACCCATCCCAGAACAGCCTGTACCATCGCTGCGTCATCAACAAGCTCTTGGCACACGGGATACCTCTGCCCAACTGGCTCATTAACAGCTACAAGGTGAGAACAGGGTCACTGCTCAGCATGTACTGCCTGCTGGCCAAAAATCCCCAGCTGTCCCAGAGCTGCCGGATCACCTTTGCTTCGACAGGCACCTCCTCATTGCAAGCTTCACCCCACCTTCCCATTCCCAGCTTCAGGAACCCGTGCCGCACGCTTTGTGCCGGTTACTGAGGCTCAGAGCAGGTTCCTCTCGGGGGCTCCGGGGGGCGTCCCCTGGCTGACGTTTCCCTCTTTGCTTGCAGAAAGTGGATGCTGCCGAGCTGCTGCGTCTCTATCTGAATTACGATCTGCTGGAGGAGGCTGTGGATCTGGTCCTGGAGTACGTAGACGCTGTGCTGGGCAAAGGGCACCAGTATTTTGGAATCGAGGTGAGCTCACCTGCAGCGTGGGATGTGGCGGGGACTGTTCCTTGGAGCAGATCCTGCTTGGGGTTTGGGTATTGTGCCCGCGATTTGGGTGACGGTGCTTCCAGGAGAAATGGGTGTGGATAACCTACCCTAGAGGAGGGGACTCCTTGAGTAGGACAAGCAGGTGTCAGGACATGGCGGTTGGGGGCTTTTCCTTGCCGTGGCTGTGGGGAGGAGCGTTTTTGCCACGAGCACAACGCGACGCAAGGGTTCCTCTTCCCTCCAGTTCCCACTGTCTGCCACAGCCCCCATGGTGGGGCT
>NW_009206042.1:242-599 GCF_000690835.1 Fulmarus glacialis | reverse complement strand
CCCCCAACCACTACAACGTCTTGGTAGGTACAGCTACCCGGGAAAAAAGGAAGGGTGCTCGCTAACACCCTGTGGAGGGGCCGAGGGGTGGCAGGGAGCATCGCAAGGTGCCCTGCCTGCTCCTGCCCGAGCAGAAGGAAAGTGGGAATGGGGGTGGGAGCGTGGGATGGGGTAGGATGGTGGGAACACTTGTCTCTTGACGCCTGCTCTGCCCCTCGCCCAGCTCTATCAGAAGCTGCATGACAAGATGGAGGACTACCAGGAGAAGGTCAGCGTGGCCACCCGGGATCGCCTCTACCGCCGCAATTAGCGGCAGGCCCCCCGGTTGCCTGGCCTCCGGCACCGGCCCCCAGCGCC
>NW_009206042.1:0-214 GCF_000690835.1 Fulmarus glacialis | reverse complement strand
CGCCTGCTCAAGATGACGTCCCCAGGAGCTGACGCTGTCCCACCCCGCGCTGGCTCAGCTTGGTGGTGCTATTTTTACTTACTTTTTTTCTGTAAGGGTCCGGTTCGGGGAGGTGGAGTGCACCTTCAGCGTGTCACCTCACTGTCCCTGTCCCCTCGGGGGGTGGTCAGCAATTACAGAGCACCGGGGTGCAGCCGTCACCCCGGTGGTCCCC
>NW_009206041.1:33523-61797 GCF_000690835.1 Fulmarus glacialis | reverse complement strand
CCCCCCAAAGAAGTCAAGAAGTAGACGAAGTCACTTGTTATCAACACAAGCACACTCTTCTTAGAGAAGGTTGATTCTGAAACAGTAACCACACCTTTTCCATGGAAGTCATGTCAAATAAGGAAATACATTGCCGTCATACAACATACACTTGCCTTTTGAAAAACCTAACTGGCAATATAAATGCTTTTATGACTTCTGTTATAGAATCATAGAATCATAGAATCATTAAGGGTGGAAAAGACCTCTAAGATCATCGAGTCCAACCGTCATCCAACCGTCAACCCAACACCCCCATGCCCACTAAACCATGTCCCTAAGCGCCTCATCTACACGTCTTTTAAATACTTCCAGGGATGGTGACTCTACCACTTCCCTGGGCAGCCTGTTCCAAGGCCTGACCACTCTTTCAGTAAAGAAATTTTTCCTAATGTCCAGTCTAAACCTCCCTTGGCGCAACTTGAGGCCATTTCTTCTCGTCCTATCGCTGGTTACTTGGGAGAAGAGACCAACCCCCACCTCGCTACAACCTCCTTTCAGGTACTTGTAGAGCATGATGAGGTCTCCCCTCAGCCTCCTCTTCTCCAGGCTAAACAGCCCCAGTTCCCTCAGCCGCTCCTCATCAGACTTGTGCTCCAGGCCCTTCACCAGCTTCGTTGCCCTTCTCTGGACACGCTCCAGCACCTCAATGTCCTTCTTGTAGTGAGGGGCCCAAAACTGTTGCCCAGACTCAGGCAAGCTGAGCTCCAATTTAGTCCTAAGGCGGCAGAACATCTGCTTTCTAAGTAGAGCATTTGAATTTTGAATCACTGAATCACATTTAAAGAGAAATGCTGAGTTTTGTGAAGTGATCAGCAGCTAGTGGTAACAAGATTGCATCTTTTTGTACAATACAGCAAAATTAAGTACTTTCAAGCAGTATGAGATTCAACTTTAAAATGACTCAATCCAAAAGGAGAAAAGTTCATCATCTGGAAAAAAAACTCTGCAGAGAAGTCAATTTGTGAAATAGACAATAGGGAGACAAAAGAGCAAAGAGCTCACTGATTTAGAATCATTCCTTTAATCCCAATTCCAAGCTAATGTTTTAGGAGTAGCTGTGGCTCTTTTCTGTCTTGCTAGCTCTAACGTAAACGAAACAGTGCACAGTATCCCAGGTATTTTTACAAACAGCAAGAAAATGATCATAACCAAATTAAAGGAGGAACTATGCACAACTGACAGGTGTGTTGCATAAATACTATGTGAAACATGATTTAAACTAACTCAGTTTGTAAAGGAATGCAAAGTATTAAGACACTTCCAGTGTATTTGGAGAAATTTGCCACAGATGTATTGCTCACAACGTACCTGAAATACACACCCAGGTATTACTTTTTTCTCTAGGAGTAAATTTTTCCATAAGCCTCATCCTGGAGTCGTGTGTTCAGAAACACATCACAGTAAGTTTTTCATTACTTACACAAGTTACAGTTCAGCTTTTGCAAATATAAATCACAAAGCAAAAATTGCTTGATAATGAATGCTAATCTTACCTGGGACTTTGTCAACGGATGCAAAAACAGAGCGTTGCACTGTAGGATCACTGCTACCACGTCGTGACTGATCATAAAATCTAAATGGAAGGTGTTGGGCTGCAGCTGCAGAGCTGTGTCCAAAACCCAAAACAACTTCAGTTGAAGGCTGAACAGGAAGATCCAGGAGAGCTATGTTTAATCACAATTGATAATTTTTGTTAATCAAAAATACAGAAGAGTAGGTGAAAATAAAATCGATAGTTTGCTCAGGATCTTAAGACTAAACCAGATTGTTTTACATAACTTGCCTGCATTTACCTCTTAATTATGGTTACAATTGCATTGGAAAAGAAGAGACACAACATTTCTGGCAACCTTTTCTACCATTGCTGTCCACACCACATTTACACTAAGGAAGCCTCAGAACACAGTAGAGGAGAGAAAAGGATTACAGTAAGCTCCTTGCATTAAACAAGCCATAGGAGTTATTTAAAAAAAAAAAAAAACAACTTCTGATTTTCCCTGTACAAATAAAGTCATTTATTACTTACAACTGAACACTGCAGAAAGCCATTTAAACAGACAATCTGCTTTAAACTGGCAAAAAAAAGCCTTTGCATTACCATTCAACATAAAATTTTAATATTGAAATAGACCTGTATTAACCCCAAACTTGCTTTAAATTTTTTAACATGAAGCAAGCCATAAAAGTATGACATATGTATTTTGTAAATTCAAGGCATAAAACTCTTTAGTCAGCTTCCTACAGAACTATAAGACACTAAAATAATCTTAAACCATCTATAATCACAACAATTCTCTGGCCAACTCAATAATTTTAATACCAGCTATGACTTTGTTTTTCACAACTCTGATTAGTTCATTATTGCTCTTGGACAATCCAAGTAACTGAGATAGTTGGTGTCCTTTTTGATTTGCCCACCTATTTTCCTTCCTGTATTTCAGAGGTTCCTTTTCTATACTCAGCAATTCATTCAGTTTACTGGTAAGCTTCAATTTAGTCTTCACTCACTTAATATTCAAGTAATATTTTAATCACCCTTTGCTATTTACTCAAATTAACTCTTTCCTTCATCTCTTTGCATGCGTTTCCTCCAAACACAGAAATCTAGCTGCTGATACTCTGCTTAACATTTTGGATTGCTCATCATCACCACGTCCAAGCATTAAGCATTATCATCAACACTATCAGGACACCATCCAACTCAGGACTCAGGCAAGCTGAGCTCCAATTTAGTCCTAAGGCAGTAGAACATCTGCTTTCTAAGTAGGGCATTTGAATTTTAAATCACTGAATCACATTTAAAGATAAATACTGAGTTTTGTGAAATGATTTGCAGCTAGTGGCAACAAGCCAGGATTTCTTTTTCATCCTTTCTTTGATGTGTCTATCATTAAATATGGTAACACATATTTTACTCCAATAAAATCTATTGCTTGGAAACTAGACACTGGTTTACAGTTTTCTGTGGCACACCACTTCTTAGATTTTTCTAACACATCCTTATGTTACACAGTGACTTGCTGTGACATACAAGTCTTGTTACTCAGTCATTTCAGAATAACCATTCACCTGCTATTCTCTGCATTTTCATACGCCGAGCTTGGATACGGCCTTTTGCAAGACGTTGTTTTGCAATAATGCAGCGAATATGATCAGAAAAAATAAATGTAGCTTGAAGGATAGGAAATGGCTTAGAATGAGGACTTGAGGCAGGCTTATGAATTATTATGTTCAGAGCTCTACTGTCATCCTCTACTCCCGTCACCTGCATATCCTGAAAAGAAACAGAAGGCAAGTAACTAATGAAAAAGTTAGCATTTTTAAACTATAGATTAAATATCAACATTGAAAGAAAACCCTATGAATGCTCCACTAAAGCTCCTAAAAAACAGTTTCTGTGTTAAAAAAAAAAGGACTATGCAAGTTGTACAACCTTGGATTTAGTTCTTCAGAAACTGGTACTCGTAGAGATTAAGTCAGTTTAAAATTCAACTAAGTTATTTGAGCATAGTGAATTTTCAGGGAATACAAACAGGGTTGGCTAAGGCAAGAAAGAGACATAAATGAGAGAAACTTCTTAAAGCTTTTAAGATCATTTAGATAGCACAGACCATTTTGAAGTTACAACCTGTCACCTTCCCTGCCCGTGTAGGAAGATCAGAACTCTAGGAGAGTTCATTACTGTGCCACTTAAGGAAAGCACTTGGGACTCAATCCTAATGGTATACGATTTCAGTGTTCAAATGAACGCACCCAGTATATATTGGGGAAGTTACCTCATTTTCAAGTGTGCCTCTAGTTAGTTATGTAAACTTCTTCAGAAAACTAGAAATAGTTTAAAAGGCAGGAACTAGAAAAAAGACTAGTAACAGAAGAAACAAATAAGCATGGTACAGAGCTTAAATATATAAGCTTATACTGGTATTACTACTTATCCAACATAAACGTAGATTTTTCAGCTGAGAAAAAGTAACCACCCAGATTAAAATTTCTCTTACCTGCAAAAGGCCTGCAAACTTAACTACCCCCCATCCAAGTCTGGCAACGTCTGGCTCAACCAAACTCATCTGGTAAATATCCACAGCCAGGAATCTTTGAACTTGACCGCCATCCTTTGTTATGACTGTACAAGCAATTAGATCACTGTTATCTGAAGGAAGGAAGGAAGGAAGGAAGGAGGGAAGGAAAAAAGTTACATAGCTACTGAAGTTAAGGATTTGGGGTTTTGGTTGTTTTATGTGACATAAAATGTTAATATATAAATGTGTAATCATCTTTACAACACATTTAAAGTTATTCAAGTTGTTTGTTTTTTTTTTAATATATATTTTGCATTTCCCTATCATATTTATAGTTGCATAGGAAGGGCAGGATACATTTTAACAGTGGTTCAGATACCTTACAAGTTACATATAAGATGTCTTATAAGCACCTTGCTTTCTCTTATCACCTTCATTACCTTTTAGTATAAAAGGTCAATTCATTTCAGGGGTGAAATTGCAACAGTGTTGATTTCTCTCACTAAGTGGCAGTCTCAAAAAGCCTTGTTGAAAGGCCACAGATACAGTCCTACACCATTGCAGGCAATTATATCTACCTCATTATAAACTTAGGCTCCATTCTGACACAAGTTACATTTCTACAGGTCTGAAACCTGATTATTCTGACTGTTGGAAGCCTTTCAACTTCAAGACTATAAGGACTCTCCAGGCAAATTGTATCAGGTTTTTGCCAATATTTGTTAAGCGAGGTGACATTTTTCCTTTACCCACCCATTTTATTCATTTATATTGAATAAACATATCCTCTCTTAACAATTACTCTAGGACCCCTCAAACAAGCCCCAAAATACAGATCTCAAGAAGTAAATATACCATTCCCTGATCCTCCCACATCTTCTCACTGCACCTGTTCCAGTTCAAACCCATCATTCTTGAAAATCACCTTCTTTACACCAGCTGAAGTCTACTGAGCGCCCTAAAAACTGGCACTAATGCCTCCTAGCAGACCTTTGCTAATCTTACTAGAGTTGCTTTTTCTTTTGCTTCAGATTGATACTTACACTCACATACTTAATACACGCAGGTCTTTTTCCTCTCTCTCATCTAGTACAATTTATAGCAAGTAAAAGATTCTATGACCACACATGCTGTCCTGCCGAGTTCATCATCTTTGCAATTCTAGATGGTACTCCACATAATTTGATGGATTTAGCCAGCTAAGTTGCAGCATTTTAACTGTTTCCTGCAATAGTTTTGACTGGGTGTTTGTTTTGTTTTAGGATAGAAACCGTCCCACTTGAGAGCAATGAGTTCTATATTTTGCTTCTACCTTAGCCATTGTTTTTCGACACACTCGTTCTCCTTAGCGCTCTCATTCCTTAGTATTGCTAAGGCATTGATAGAGTCAGCAGTTTGGAGTTATTCATTCAAATAGCCTTTCCTAAAATGAGGGTTCAATGCAATATGCATCAATTGCTGTTAAGACGCACAAGGCTTTTTTTCTCTCCTATTCCACATACACATACTGTTTTTAAGGGTGCTGTATTTTTAGACGTGTGTCTATTTACTGAAATCAGTTTGATAAATTGTATCATTTACAGTAAGGTAAGTATCTTTCAAAAAGGCTGATTTTTATTCAGAGTTTTTATATCTATCTGAAAGGAGTTATTCTGACACACAAAATTCAATGTATCTCTAATACTTATAGCAGTGTCTCCATACTGAACACTGATGTTAGGTGCTCTTGCATATGAAACCCACCATTTTTCACGTTATTTACACAACGCATTAAAAATAATCCTGCTAAAGTTCAACTCTGTGTTCAGTATCTGAATTAAAACAATGGAAAAAATATCTGACTACTGTTTTTCTCCTCTTTAGTTTCCCATGGAAAAAAAAACCACCCTAAAAATAAAACTAGAAAAATTAGCTAAATGGATAGGAATGAGGCTGCAGGTTATACAAAACAGTAAAGCTTAAATTTACTTATCCAAACATCTAAACAAGTAGTTAACACCATATTTCATACTAGAAACATCTGTGGGATAGAGATAGACTACAAGTGGAAGCATACAGCTCTTCGCAGTGGCAGATCATACAACTAAGGACAACAGCCATAAATTACGGTTTGGGAGGTGGAGGAAATTCTTTTATGCGTAATACAGCACAGGAGGTTACCCAGAAAGGTTGTGGAATTTCTATCACCAAAGGTTTTCAAGTTCCAGAAAAACAAACCAAACACTCCTCCCAAAACCAACCTTCTCTTTCCCCCAAAAAACCCCCCACACAACTGAGACGTCCCTTCCAACTAACATTTCTACGATTCTACCAATTACCATTTACCAGCAGGATCCATTCAAAATTGATTGGGTGGTAGGAGAGAAAGGGAGGAAATATGGAACCCTAATATGATTAAAAGAGGATAATTAATGCCAATCCAGTGTGAATTTAGTGTGAGCTTTTGAAATTTGAGAAAACAAGTTTAATCAATAAATACAACACTGCTATTTTTCTGCAATACATACAGGACGTGATTCAGTTACATGAGAATTGATTGCTGTTACCTTCTCTATATGCTCTAGAAGGCTCAAGAAATCCATACAGGATTGGCAAATATTACTATAGGAGCCTATGGGAGATTTATTGCTTTTTAGAGAAGAAGCTGAGACACCAGGCAGAAAATCATAGGAGATCTAAAATGGCAATGTAGGCTATGTTTAGCCAACAGAATCTTACTCCAATATTATTGTACCAATGATATTCTAATAATCTGAACAACAAAAGACATGCATCAAAAGCTCTATCTAAATTTTTGATCCAAAAGTGTATCTGTATTTGCATATATTTTGTACCTACACATCTAGAAGTGGTAACAGAGGTATACATCTAATACATCCCTCCAGAAATTACTTTCTAATACCTTTCTAATACTTTCTTATTCCATCTTTTCATTTGTAACTGGAAAGCTTGAAGTTATTATCAACGTTTCTAAGTCATGGGAAAACAAGAATAATGCAAGTGTCATTTATTCTGAACTGGCCTGTAAATTTAGGCATAAAATACCCAAACATATTTGATTGTTTTGAAACGCGTAATATATACATCAGGGAATGAAAAACAGAAGACTTATAGTAGGAAGGATTGTAGCCAAGATTTAACTTCTCTGAAAGAGACTTAGAATTACAGCTGATAACAAAGCGAATGTATTTCTACAATAAAACGGCAGACATGATCTCTGAATGTACACAATAGGGTAATACCTCTGCTTTACACTGGTGTATTACTGTAACTCTGTGCTAGCTGAAGTACACACAGTTTTAAAGAAGCAGGCTGAAAGAAACTTGAAAGACCATCACAACAAAGACTGACATGAAAATTAGAAATACCTTTTTTTTTTTAAAAAAAAAGCAAAAAGGTTAATAATTCAACTAACTTAGTTTAAAGAATGCCTGGGAGACAGGAAGATTTTAATCCATACATAAATAGTACAAACGGGTAAGAGATTTAATACAGGGCCAATTCTAATAGACAAAAGCTACAAAGGGCAGCAGTTCCATAGTGAAAATAATTGACTGACGAAACTACACCATTGGTAGTCTGTTCCTTCACAGGACCAAGTTTCTAATCAAGAACTAACTTTTTTCTAGGAATACACTTTGGTTCAAACAGAACTAGCTTCAGAGAAGTTGTATGTAATGCCCAGGATATATGCAATGTTTTTTTCCAAGCCATCGAAACAGAATGAAACAAGAAAATCCCTATCAGCTATTAACTGAGAAGGAATTAATTCTCAAGCAGTTGCTATGACGAAACAAGGAGGGGCTTACTATATGGCCTATCCTCTATATTGCATAAACTCTTACAGCTGAAAAGCTGTAAGAAGTTTGAAGCAGTTTCAATAACAAGCATAAAGTGTTATCAGTGTTAATGAGCCCTTAAGGCTTTCAACAGTTACAGATGTGTTTCAAAACAGGACTCTGGAACGTGTCTGGTTACTTTTTAACTTGGGACCCTTTATTTATTGCCTCTTTCATTCTTTAATCCAATTAGTCCACCAACATTTATTTCAGTCGATACGAATTCCTGGAACAGCCCTATTCTTCTCAAGACCTGAAGTAAGTGGATTTGGACCCCTCTGAATATGTAACGTGAGGTTGCTGAATTTTGTGGATAACCTATTGTAAGATTCTCAACATATACGCCACAACACCAAATAGAGTTGTGAAGTTCTCAAATACTTGGTTTTGTCCAGTATTTACACAGCTTTTAGCGCAACAGCAAGCAGATTAAAATACTTGGAATTACTGCTGTACAAATTCAACTGCCTGACTACAAAAATGCAGTACTTAAGGTAAAGAACTCAAAAGGGCAGAAGTTGTTTTCCAGAGCAGAAAGTTTGCATTTTAGATCTGACGAAAACTTAAAAGTAAAGCTGTAAAAGTAAACTGTAAAAGTTTATCAAAAACAGAAAGGAAAATTACTCATTTATTAGACAACTGTTACAGGAATCTTTTGAGTTTATACAACTGAATGTACCCCATATACATGACTGTTTCTAGTTCACAGCTGCTGAAGCATCATAAGCTACAGTCATCCTTTACGACAAAAACAGAAGAGAAAGTGTGGTTAAACACACTTCCAGTGAACTGATCTGAGAATACTTACAACTGTGCTATAAAACAGTTACAGATACTCAACCACATTTACATGAAAGAATTTCAAGCCCAGTAAACTTCGGTACTATTGAAATTTGATTTGGGGACTGAATGGCTCACTGATGTTTCACTGCTGCAAAAAAATGTAGTGTCATTTCTGAAATTAACAGGAATGCTTCATTTTTCCTTATGCAAAATGAAGCTTGTAACCAGTTTGGACACTACACCTCCAAGAGATGGATCCAAGATTTCGCTGGACTTTCTCCAAGAAAAATACAACTTTTAGGAAATACAGCCAAGGAAGCAGAGTTCAAAGACTTCAGCTGCTTGCAGCGAAGATTTAAATTAGGTGAAAATATTGCATGAACACAGGCAATTATTTGCCCGGAAAGATTGTATTATATGAAGTCTTTATGAGTAGAACAGCTACTTTAGGAGATGGTCTAAATGTACTTGACCTGCCTCAGGGCTTGATCTTTAACGATTTTATAATTTACAGTCATCACAATTCTAGAAATCATCCGCAGACATTAAAAGCTCTTACAGAAAACTTTTAGCACTTTGTGTACATAGCTGGCAGTCCAAGATAAGCATTAGGCTGCAGATAGTTAATGCACCGCCTCGCACTTTGCATAAAGAACTTTTTCCAACAAGCATGTAGCCCATTTGGTATGATATTCTGCTTTACTAACTATGACAGTCTTTAATTGCAAAGAACTTCAGAGTTAAAGTTTTGTACTTTGATGAAATGAGTTTATAGAGGAATATACGATCCTTGACAGAACTACAACATATTCCCCAAATATACTCAGAGTTTACAAAGCCATTTCAGATTTTATGTAAGTCCTGAGAAACAATTATCTTCACCATACCCTCTATCCAGAATGTTTTTGACGACCTGTTTTGACCATGTTGTTGAACAGTTTAAAATGAATTACTTCTGTAATTCACAATAAACAGTCCTCTTTCAGAGAGGCTCAGAATTACTTTCTCACTATGTCTGCCATCTCTCTTTTGTCCAGTAGAAAGTCAGAATCTCAGTTGACATATTAGTCCCTCCTGCTGGTCAGGACAGGATGCCACCACCCTTCTTGAGCAGGGGAGCACTGTTCCCATCAGGAACAGCAGAAAAGAGCAAGAATAACTGCTAAGAGTGACTTGAAATCTCTGTTCTTCCAAGAAATACTAACCACTTTA
Organism: Fulmarus glacialis; assembly: GCF_000690835.1. Classification (NCBI taxonomy): domain Eukaryota; kingdom Metazoa; phylum Chordata; class Aves; order Procellariiformes; family Procellariidae; genus Fulmarus; species Fulmarus glacialis. Next base: position 51,902 of record NW_009206041.1, on the reverse strand, counting down.
AAAGAATTCTTCTTTAATGAATTTCTTACCACCTGTTTCAGATAAAGAAATAGGTCTCAAAGACAGTTTGCTAAAGACTTCTTAAAAAAGAAAAAGATTATGTCAAGATTTACTGAACAAAAAGGAAGAGTTAAGAAAAAAGCAAAAAGCTTTAAGATGACCTTGGAAAGAGGGGAAAACATACAGAACTATATACACACGAATTGAGAAGCCAAGATAAATTGAGAACAAACCCAAGGCGCATGTTTCAGAATGTAAACCAGAGGACAAGCCATGTTAAAGATGATTTAATTCTTTTCCTCTGAATATAAAGATTTATTTCTGTACACCTCCAAATAACCAAAAATAAGGGACAACATATTATAAACATTAATCTCACACAGGGTACTGCAACCAAGCAGAAGCACGCTTGCTCCTAAAACTTGTTTTCTTGTAAACACAAGACGACTGATAACCAGGCAAAGGGACTCCGTATTGCAGCATCATCTTCTTGAATTGTCTCAAGATTGTTACACTGCACTTCTGACAATATTCTTTTTTTTTTTAATTAAACACCTTGATTACATTTTTTTAAACAGATACCAAGTTGTTAAATACAAATCTAGCATTTGCTCCTACCAGGCAGGTGTATTTTAAAAATATTTCAAACCAGTACTTATCTAACAGAGAAAAGATCACTATCACAAGTAAAACATGAAATAATTAACTATTAGCAAACAAGCAAAACAGTCCGATTAAGCTCTTTCACATTACCAACCATAAATATAAGATTTGAACACCATACACACTACAGATGACTTATGCCACTAAGTCCAGAAAAAATCTTGCCTCCTGATGATATTCAGGAACAAGTGGATGTTGGCATTTAAAAGGAGTATCTGCTGGAATTTCTTATAAGAGATGTGATTTCCTCTCAGACGCTTATGAATTTTCAAGCATACTGAACATAATCCATTTTCTTGTATCATGTGTGCTAGTACTCACAAACTTACTAGTTTAGACTAGTGAAAAAATTTAGTTGTCAGAATATCATGAAACCTAAACACTCATCTCAGTGTTTCATGACCATCTGGAAAATATTCAAGACTAGTGTTTACTAGCACCTACAGTGATGCCGGAAGACAAAACCAGATATGATATTCTCTTCCGCAAAGTGTAAACCTAAAATGACTATTTTTGCTCAAACTGCATTTTTTTTTTTTTTACATAAGTGTATATGTAATTATTTCATATATATGTGTGTGTGTACGTATAAAAAGCATTTATATAGATGTCTTTAAAAAGGCATCTCTTAAATGCATTATAAAAATATTAGAGAAGTATACAAGAAAATAAGCTGTCATTTCAACTTATCTAAAAACCACACGATTCTGCAGCAAATGAGAACGGATAAGAGCTTCATTTTCAGCTTGAAATGAGTATCTCGATTTTAACATTGGCATAAAGTTCAGACAGATCAGTTTTCAAATCAATACATCCAATTCACTGATGTTTGCTTTGCCATTATGAAAACAATGTCAAAAGTTAAACACCTTCTTACAGAAAGCATCTAGCTGTGACATTATGGAGAGAAAAAACTGAACTGTGTTGTTTATTAAGCTGTATATAAACTCCAGTATCTGAGGGATGACAACATTGAACTGGAGAAGCGCTAGACTGATTATGTTATTTCGCTGTTACTGTACTCTGACACCAGAAAAAAGACTCTGTGCAAGAGAAATCACACTTGCCAAATATCTCAACTGGACAGAATCTGTAATGAATTCCTGAATATGACAATCCAGAAAGCAAATCAGAAAAAATTCTGGGGAGAAAACTCTTCTGAGAGGAAGTACCTGCAGAAGCATGAGCAATGACAAAGACCTTGTTTTACATGCAGGTCTTCGTAACAGGACAGTAGCCTGGGAACAGTTAAATTTTTATTAGGAGAAGTATGCTTGTCTTGCTCTGAAACAATCTCTTTTTAAGCCAATACCTCACTTTTAAAGTTAGAAGGAAATGACACTCATTCTCCTCCGAAGAAAGCTTAGCAACTGTACACTCTAAAACCTCCAAAGCATCTGTTAAACTTGGAAAATACTGGTATTTCACTGACAGAAGTGTCATTTTTTAGGAAATCAGGGGAATGGAGATCAGTCTTCATAGACTAAGCAACTGAAAGACTATGCAGAAGCATTTGCATGAAGAATGCAACAAATCAAGCACCTACTTAGGTGTTCCCATGAAGTACATTTAGTTGAAATTAGAGAACATGTCTCTGGTCATACACCTGCACTACATTTTGGCTTACTCTTTTTTCCTCAAATACGACAATGTATTTAGGAATGAGATAGACAAACCTCAAACAACAGTACTTTGGAAAGAAAACTAAATAAAAATCTCTCTTAGCATACTTAACTTAGTCTTGAAATTAAGTTATTTAAAAATACGCATAAGAATTAAAAGCTAAAAATTTTAGTGTTATCTACCCACAGTGAAATCTCTTACTAAACTATATAAGGAAGCTTTCATTTGCCTAGGCAGTTTATGTTCAAATTAAATACTACTTATGCAAATAAATTGAACTAACTTTCTTTTTCCTGACCATAGTGTACTGTTTACGTTCAATGAACAGACCTGGAAAGTAACTGGATAAGGACTCAAAAGATAAATATCTTCCAAGGAATATAACTTAATAGAAGAAAAATTTCTACGCCCTATGATAAAACCTCTTATCAATGTCTGCAAATACCTGTTTGGGGGGAGTAAAGAAGATGAAGCCGGTGGTATCCAATAACAAGATGAGAAGCACTGAGCGCAAATTGAAATACAGGAAATTCCATGAAAACACTGGGGGAAAAACCCAAAAACCCACAAACCTTTTTTATTGTGACGGTGGTCAAATACTGAAACAGGTTGCCCAGTGATGCTGCAAAAGCTCCATCCTTCATGATATGCAAAACCTGACTGGTGAGGGCCCTGGGCGACTTGCTCTAGCTGACCCTGTTTTGAGCAGGGGGATTAGACTAGATGATCTCCTGAGGTTCCTTCCAACCTCAATTATTCTATGATAAATTTTCCTCAAATCTTATTAAAAAAGTGTTGACTATGATGGTCTTTATACAGCCTATAAATCTGGTAGAGACAGAGTGAACAAGGAGACTTAACTATAATGTTACTTTTTTCAGTTTTAGCAAAGAAGTAACAGCTTTAAATGTATCATCATTTACCTCTTGGCCATGGCATTTAAAACATTGTCGCTAACAGAATCAGCAGCCTGAAACCAAGCACCCAGGCCGTTAATTTGAGCTGCCAGTGCATTTCACACAAACAGTCAGCTGCTGAATAAGATTGAAGAAGCCACCTACATGAGACATCTACAAACTCACATGCAGTCTAAAGCTGGCAGTTATCACATAATACGTGAGTGCTTCAAAACTATACACAGTAAAAAACAACACTGAAAAGTAACAGTATGTATCATTCTGGTGGCAGCATACCCAGCAATATGGAATGAACCTTCCGTGGAATACCTGACTCATTTCTAAACATACAGTCATACATAGTGCTGACAACCTTGCAACTACATTTAAAGGTTTACAATATTAAAATGCTTCTTTACAAGAAACGTCAACCTTTCTCATCAAGCACCCATAAAACATCAGCACTGCATTCAGGCAAAAAAAAAAAAAGCCATTTTGCTAAGGTGAGTTTTGTAGGATTTTTCAAAGTCAAAACAGTAGCTGAAATAATTACTGGATCTTGTTAACCTCTACTCCTTCTTGATACTATATGTATACAAATGAGCATAACCACTGGAGGCATCTCAAGGTTCAGAAAAATTTAAAACCCATTGTAATAATACAGGTTGAGGAAAATTTGTTAGATTGCAAATATCCCCAAAGTGATAATTGAAAAAAGGCACACAATTATAATTTTTTGGGTCACATTTTGCCAACTGCTAAGTCTCCTCCCAAGATATGGCACCTATGCAACAGCATGTATCCCATATGCTTTATGCCGAAATGTTGATATTCTCTTGTCTCTCTTTCTTGGGCAATGAAAAGACTTGAACTGGAAACTATGTCTTTATGCTACCACACACACTAGAACTTCATCACTGTGCTACCTCAATTCAGGTAGTTTAAGTAACAATAGCAGTAATAAGCAGTTTAGAAAGTGTTACCAACTGAAATACACAAACTGATGCACATGTAAATGGAGAAGTTCACTCGAAGGCCCCAATGAATGCAGATTATTTGCTAGTGGCCTTAACAATATTAAAATTAAAAGTAAAAATCACAAAACAACTCTGATGACTTTGAACAAAGAGTGTGCAGTGTTGTAGACAGGAAGAAGCAATGGAGGGAAAAAGGTAAACATCCCAAGGAAAAGGTTAAAAAAACTACAAAACAGAACAAAACAGGGAAAAAACAGCTAACACCTGTATCTGTGCTACACAGTATTATTTTAGCAATTTACTGAAAAGAAAAGCTCCTCCCATGGAAACACCTGAAACATGATCATATTTTGTGGACACAGATACCAGTGCCACTTCTTTGCAACAGGTCTAACACCTGTCAACTTGATTTGAAGATTAAATAAGTCTATGCCTTTCTAGTTAACCACAAAAGAAAAGTCTTTTGAAGCCAACATATGAAATTCCACATCAGGCACTGATTGTTCAAGACAGATTCTGACTCAAATACAGGATATGAGAAAACTCAACAGGAAGGGCTTTTTACAGCCTTTTTCAGTTTATTTCAGTTTTTGGAAATAGGCTAGAACTCCCTTCAAAATTTTGAGATCCCAGACTGACTCACTCCCTCTTCAGAGACAGGCTATTTTCACCAATAGTGGGGTAAGCAATGTGTTTAACTGAACTTCTGTAACTCTGACAGCTGTAAAAAAATTTTTGTTTACTAATAAATGCTGGAGTATATGGAAAGAGTCATGCTTTGAAAAAAATCTATGGCTGTAATTACATATTGTGGTCCCAAAATAAAGATTAAAACCTTCTGTGAAAAGATCAGAAAGCAGTGAATACCCTAATGCACAGAACTGCCATGATTATGTGGATACTCTGTATTTAAACTTAAATATGTAACAACAGCACACATAAGGAATAGATACAACTGTAATACTCTTCAAGTGTGCAACACTTCTTACTACAATGCATACTGTTTATAAAGTCTATTATCTGCACTAGATGTTTACTAAACTGTATGTCAGGAGTGTACCTGGAGCTACCAAAACATCTCTACAAAAGGTTCAGGTTTTACTCTGATGTAATCTGTAACAGCTTCCCACCTGTCCACAGAATATAAACACATATACATATATTTGTGCATTCAGACATTTTGGAAGTCCTATATCGATCCTTCTGTCTTCTGATTTATGTCATACTGAAAACTGGTTTGATAGTTAACACCTAGTTGGTAAAAAAAGCAGTGATCTTAATTCTTAATTAAAAATTTAATTAAAAAAATCAGCTCAAGTTAACCACTAAATTTCTAAAATATATTATCTGGGAAGAAAAAACCTCTTTTCAAACATTCCAATAACAGTAACACACAATGAGCGGCAGGGATGCATAACACATTATCTAGTTTTGAGTGACGTGTCGCCTTCCAGGAGAAGCTGGAAGTTTAGGGAGGTTTCTTCTGTAAAGATAAACTCAGTTGCTGAAGTCTACACTAATGAGAATTTGGTTTTCTCCTCCAAAGAAGGATGGATCTGCTGTCCCAAATTGTAAGTGTGTAATAAATTGTAATTGCTATTTTCAGTGAGTTCCTGGTTTTGTAATCAAAGAGCTACCAGCATCAGCAATATGCTTAATTCAAACTGTATTACAAAAAAATTAAAGTGAGTATAGCCTGGCAGATTCTTATCTACAAGCTGATTTCTAAGCACTACTCCACATTTTTGAGTCTTTCTGCTTTTATACTTCAGTTGTGAGACTTCTTGAATGCTTTCCTAACACATCAGGTGATAAACAATGTAGTTAAGAATTCCACATTGCCACTATTATAATTTTGATAGCAATAAAATATTCATTGCAGAATAGTCTGCAGGTTAAAAAGACAAGCTAGAAATCACTAGCTAGAAATCAATGTAGGCATTACATCTTTAAATTTTAGAACACTACTCAAATTGAAGCAAATAATTTTCAGGCTAATAGCTTTTTTTTTGCATTCTTTCTATATATAGACTCTTTTAACCATGGATATCTGGCATCCCACACTGCAAGAAGGAAACAACCTTGACACCATTAAATATACAGAGCATGGACCACTACTTTAGCAACTAATCTGGCTTTATGGACATGTAATAAAAATTACAAACAATTATACATAACAGAGTGAAGTATTAATAATCTATGATCTAAACTACATATTCCAAGAAAAGGATACCTTATATTCTGTGTAAAAGCAACTGCCTTAGAAATGAAAAGTCATAAAGACACCTGCAATGAACTGCACAATACCTGCCGTGCAGTCCACTAAATTGTATAATGAGAGCGATCAGCATTTCTCTAGACTAACAGATAAGCAAGGACAAAAGATGTTCTTTTTCTTTTTTGCAGAGAGTGGGGAGGTGGAACAAATAACATTTGGAAACAGTATTTCAATCAAATCTATCTTTTGTTCAGTATGTTCTTAAAAAACTAACAACTACTTCATAATCACATTTCCAGTTAATACGAGAAAACCACTGTTTTTTCAGTAGAAGCTGATTCATTACAATAGGTACCTAACTCATTTGAAACAGGAAACTGAGTTAATTCTATATTACTAATCCTCTAGCAAGGCAACAGTAACTAAATTCTGGACATAATTTTTTACCTGACAACTGATAATTGCATAACATAATTAACAACATCTGGTGCTGTTCATTCTCTTTGGGAAAGCTTTTTGGGAAAGACTAAAAGTGATGAGTTTGCATTAAGCTCATTCCGCTTAATTCACCAAGCCGAAACAGTACCAGCAGGAAGAGGACAGAATACAACTATTGAAGAACACATTTTAAGAAGCATTTTCCCTTACATTTTCTTAAATCTTTTCAATAATAAGAAATTCAACAAATGGGAATTGTGATGACTCAACTGTCAGCATTTGACACCATCGGCCATGTAGCTACCAAAAATAAAAATGATTGGACTGGTATCTTGATATCTTTTCATCTATTGCAGCCTAATGCTTACATTTACTTAGTAAAAGCCTGTCCATATCCTACAGCTTGTATGTTTTCACAAGTTCAGTTAACTGCTTTGATAGCATTCTTTCCACATTTACAGATAAATGAATTTATTCTCAAAATCTTTCATTGCTCTAAGCTGCATGGTTTGGACTTTATGCCAGAGGGAGCATCCTCTGACATTTTCAGTATTGCAGACAAATATATTTTCTAAAAATTAAATTTAATAAATTTTTAATAATAATTTTGAAACATAATTTATTTGTTTAAGGTTTAATCTGGATTTCATCCATTAAGCTACCATACAGCAGCTCTGATATCACAGAACTTTTGCTTAGCTCACTTCATTTCAGTGTTTTCGCTTCACATAATTAATATTCTTCATGGACTTGATGCGCAAAAAGGTCTCTGAGATACTGGACGTAATCCCATAACATCTACGAAAGCAACTAGGGCAACTGTTTCTTTAGTTGGAGTAAGATCAACAGGCACTTAAGCGTAGAGAATCAAGAAAATTAACGTCTGAAACATCAAGCATTTTTTTCCTTCTTTTGTAAGAAAAAGAACCTTCAAAAATTAAAACCCTAGCAAAAACACATGCTCTATTTTAGCAATCACAGGCTCTCTAAAGCTACGAGTGGTACCTGCAAGTTCTTAATAAGACAACTGCCTGAACAAAAGTTAACTACTTACAGCTAACACCCACCAATATGTCAAATTCTTCTAGGTCTTGATTACAAGAAATGGAACTAATAGTATTTATATTATCATGCACTTTCTTTTCAATTCTAGCCTAAAAGCACACTTCTCTACATATTTTAACCTTTAAACAAAAAGCAAATGTCTCACACTATAGTAAGATTAATTTAAAACATGACAACTTAGTGTTTCTTCAACAATGTCAGTGTTGGAGGTAGTAAAACTACAGCTTTATGACTTAGGCCAGAGTTACTCTAGAAGTTGTACTGTTTAGTAACACATAAGGTCATCTAGAGATGTGTATTTCGATGTTAAATGAACACAGGTACATTGAATTTGCAAATAGCATACTTCATGATTCTATTCCTTTCAACTTTTTTGTTTCTTCAGTATGGAGAGTGCAGTAGTATTCTATGAGACTGCAGAAAGAAGGTACTTTGCCTTTACTTCATAATAAATACTACTTAATATCACAAGGTCATTCTGGACGTTACAGACTGATTCCCCTTGGGAATAGCTCAGCATCCTGTTCAACTATGGAAGTAAAAGCTTCCATATGCCAACTTTAAAATGACAGGAGAGATGCGAAGAAAAAGAACTCCAGAGTGGGGGGGGACACGATGACGACCAAACCCCAGTATCAGTAAAACAGCACAATGTAGCTGTTGGAGTAATTACTTCCAGTCTCTTAAAGTTCATGAATGATTTAAGTGCATTTTAAACAGGTGAAAGCAGAGTAGAAGAAAATCCTCCTAGGATCATCTCATTGAGAAAACTAACATACCAGGAAACCAGATGAAGGACTCCAAATCCTTTATGTACTAATATTTAAACCCTGGCCTATTTATTAACAGTCTATTAAAAAAAAAAAACAAACACAAGAGGTGTTCCAAATCCAGTAGAAGACAAACTTAATACAATCATCCTTGGTAGTCAATTACACAAACAAGATAACTATTTGGGGGTTTTAATTATAAAAAAAAAAAAAAGACAGCAATTTTTCTGTGTCATAGGCTATTTGGGAAATTGAGGGACTACTTACTCAGGTCAAGAACATCATCTGTCTTTATCAGATCTTCCTCCCTCGTGAGCGGTAACTGAGTTTCTGGCTCATCTCGCAAGTGCAGTGATAGCGAACGGAGCATAAAGAAGACTCTGATTGCCTTGAGAAATTAAAAAAAGAATATGAAAATATTGCTGCACTCAGTACTACATATTTTAATAGAATCTTACAAACGTATACTCACTTTTACAACTCCTGAGTTTGCTGTCATGCAGTGAATCTACTTTTTAAATTGAGAAAGTAGAATGTAATTACAAAGTTAGTTAAAAAAAGATACGGAAGAGGTTGAAATGTGCTACTTATTTTCAAAGAAGTAGAAGCAGCAAAGCTTTTATCCCACTGGCACACTTACACAGATTGTGACTGACAGGCAAATGATTACAGGAGCTGTTTAAGCAAAAACAACAATCTTGGATTTTTTTTTTTTTTAATTATTACTTTAAGACTGATTGTATTTACAATACCTGTACGCTACAGACAACTACACAACCAACCATCAGAGACACTCACATTTTGAACTTAAAACAGTAATAGCTCTTCTAGCTGAGCCTAGCTAAGATGTCTACAAGTTTGAGAGAAAACAGTGGGGATTTCTGAGTTTTAATTTGCTGTGTTCATCAAAACTAACGACATGCAATACAGCGTTCTCGGATAACTTAATCTATATTCTCAGAAGGTCTATATCAGGGCAAAGCATTCTGAAAGCTGCACCAGTCCCAAGGAACTTTCAACAGCTGCTCTGTGAAATTAATATTCTTGTTTTGATTTAGAAATTAATGACATATGGTATGCAAAGACTAGATAAAGTGCCAAAGAACAATCATCATTTTATTAGCCACATTTTGAAAGGCACCATTTACAATCCTCTTCCACTACAAGAACTGTACCTTCAGTATAGCAAATGAAAAATCATTTTTTATTACTTCTGGAGTTCTGTTTTGTAAAACAGTTTCCTACATAGTAATTCTGTGGCATACTGTAAATTAACTGCTGCCTTACAGTAAAAGCATTGAATTCATGGAACAGCTGCAGTGCCCAGGAACTCCCAAATTGCAGGAAGTATTAGGAAAAACAAATCTAAACTGCTTTAAGGCAAAACCCTTCACCCCTTTATTTTTAAAATCAACACAACTGTGGCTCCTGTGAACCAGAAATGTGAGTGCTTGGCCAGCTATCATACTGGTGGTGCTTTCAGAAACTTCTGGCAGAACAGGGATGAAGAGAGGGAAGTCATGTATCTGGCTTTTCCATGAATTGACACCAGAGCAGATCAATTTGGTATGCTGTTGAAATCTAACAGGGCGATATGATTATCTGGAGCAAAGAATATCATAATACATAACCATGACACGAATGTCACAAAAATACAATAGTAACACTACCTTATGAATAAGAGCAGGGTCACTTTATAATGGGAGATGATCTCTCCCATTCAGGCAGATTGCATTCTAATGTATTGTGGATTTGCTGAAATTAAATAGGATTACTATAAAGCAGTTTTACTACCAAATGCTTCAAGAAGAATTCATGGTATTGGGTTTAAAAGTTTCCAAATTCAGTCAAGAACAACAACATCCTTGCACTTTTGGTAACTCAAAAGTCAAACCCAACAGGTTTGGTTGGTTTTTTTTTAATTTCAGAGGGCAGCCATCACTCAGCCTGCTTTCACTTATTTTCCCCTCAATCCACTTTCCCTCCTAGACAAAGCATTAATTTTCCTCACATACATTCCCTATAAAACTAATGTCACTCATCTCCAAACACATAATCACATTTACTGCAGAATAATCTACAGGAGTAGGAAAGAAAATTAGAACTTTAGCCTTTGCAAGGAGAAGGGAAAAAAAAAAAAAAAAAAAAAAAAATCAGTAACATCAGATGAAAAGGGAACTACAATATTGATAGCCCTCAGCTTGCTAGCAATATCAATATAGCCCCAAAAGCATGTGATTTGTGACTTCCTATAACATTTTATTAGATCTCGATAAAACAGCAGAGCAGTTCAGTGGCCTAGAATTTTTTTCAGCTGACTTCTGTTTTCTTAGTTAAGTAGGAACAAATATGAATTGCTATCTACATTAAAGAACTACGCATTATGATGAGGTATACTTTGTGCCAATTCCTTCATTTATATACACGTACCATGTGCAAAGAAATAGCAATTTGCAGGGAAACCTACCAGTATTTTACTACATTCCCATGAAACAGTGTTCTCACAGGTAGTTCAAAACCTTCTCTCAAAGTCTTTGCTTGCTATGTACTCCAAGGTGCAGAGTTCAAGACCCATACTGTTCATTACTTCCCAAATAAGCACGTAAATGAGTTTGCATTCTAGGTGACTGGTAAGCAGCACCATCTTTAGGACTATAGAAATCAGAAGGAAGAGATAAAACCAGCAAGCAGTAACTAGACTATCAACAATTCCAAAGAGCACCTGATTCTGGGCAGAAGGCTTGATCAAGCAGTAGTAGCTGATTTCAGAAAGCAGCCTAACAACTTCTGGGCATTTTAATGTTTTAAGGCAGAGGGGTTGGCTATCTGGATTTTGGAGATGTGCCTTCGATAACTAGAGAGTTATCTGATTTCTGAGAGTTCCTCCTACAGTTGTTAAGAGGAAAAGAATTGCCACTTAGAGGGACTTTCTATAGCAAAAGTAGAAGTGAGAGCCTAAAAAGATCTGATCTCTAACAGCTAAGAACTCATGATATAATCAAAGTACAGGACTTCTTCACTTGCTAGTGAAATAAAACTTGAGAACTTTTTTAGAATCATGCCATGGGATGCTCAGAATTGAATCACTATCCATTTGAAACTGTCACCAAAAAGGACCTCCAGCAGGTTAAGTGGCAGCAGCAATGTCACAAGATACACCTGAAGTTCAGCATATTGTTATGGCAATTCAGCCTAAGAGAGAGGTAGCCTAGCTGGAAGAAAGTAGCATAGGGATTTTAAAAAATTCTAAAACTTCAGGGGAAGAAGGACCAACAAAGAAGCATTCTGGGAGTTCTTGCTGATGAGAAAGACCTTTCCATCCCAAAGAATTTACAAGAATATTTGTATTGATTTTTGAATTTCCACCAACAGAAGTTAAGCTATTCCTTATTTAGCACACGAAAAACCATGGAGCAGTCATTTCCATTAACGTGCATTTCCAAGTATCATTCTGTTAAATGCCTCCAAGAGAATTCTAGGAAGCATTTTTGCTTTCTAAGAACAATACTTTTCAAGATAATTCACTGTACTTTATCAAACTTAATTTGCTATGACAACAAAAGTTGTGTGACTTATAATAAGTAATGAAAACAGAAGTTTTCAGAAGATTCCTGGAAATATGTTTTTTCTTCAAGAGTACTTGAATATACTTACATATACACTTACATAAATACAAAGCTACCTGAAGAACAGCACTTTTCAAATAATAATGTCGTGCAGCAATGTATCTTTAAGACTTACTGGCACTGCAAGGCTTATAGGACACTGCCAGATAAGGACCAAGAACTGCTTATCCCAAGAATGCTAATAATGATGTTGTTATTCAGGTCAGTATCACCTCTACAGATTGTGTCAGTCATAAAAATAGATATTTTGCTATTTTTCTCCTCACTCTCAAGATCTCTGTCGTTAGTTACTTTGGCAAGATGAACACTCCTGAGTAGAATTATATTTTTTGCTATGTATAGAGACACAAGCAATATGAAACCAGCCAGCCTTCCCGTGGAGATTCTTACTATAGGAATATAATGAAGGATAGACTGAGATACTAGATCACGAAAGGAAACTGACAATATATTAATGAGTGTCATCAAAATGTCTTTTTATGTAGATGTCTCCACGGTCTAGAAAATTAAAACCCCAGTGCAAGAACGTACTGAATTGACTAGACACAAGAAATCATAGAGAAGAAGTTTCTCCACTGGGACAGATAAATATTATACACTCTACACACAGGTCTGTCTTCATCAAGTCTTTATGATTTTATGGATGAAGCTTCCAATCAAGCAGCTTTCAAGGAAAAACATCTATATTTCTAGAACTGTTCAACGCCTTTGGCATCACTCTGCCATGAACGAATGAAGAAAAATAGTCTTACTCTTCGTGTTCTTTCCACATCTCCACAAGGCAATCTTTTCACAAAATCAATACCAGTCAGTGGTGTCCCCGTTGGAGGCAACAAGATTGAGGCATCCATCATCAAGTACTCTACATTCATGGGCTTAATCTATAAAAATATTTTAACATTGATTATTATACAGAACAATAAGCATATGCATTCTTTACTTTCAATTACAACTCATGATTGCATATTTTAAGAGGAAGGAATTGTTACGGAATTCTGAGAATTTTTGATACCATCCGTCTTATTTTAAGCTCCTTACATGCAATCTCTACTTTATATTTGCTCATCGTTCCCTAACACACCGTTGAAGTTTCCATACTGAAAAAACACAGGAAAAAACTCTGAAAGATTACAGAAGAAAAGCTATTTCATGAGTACTAAAAACCAGTCTGTCAGGTTTGATTTTAAGTTTTGATTCAAATTTGTAATTACTTCAATCACAAGAAGAAGTTTCCCGTATCTTTTTCTCTCCCAAAAGAACTCTCTAGTCTCTAATAATGCAGTAACTTTCACACTAGACAATTTCCTTCAGTCTTGCCAGTAACAGAGTCTCTCCCTTACATGGTTGCTTTTTTCCATGAATAAATGATGTCTGAAATATGTATCCTTCTGTACCTTTGGGCAATTTCATCCAAGTTCTATTATATACACACACACTGCAGACATGAGCTTCTTTTTGCCAGAAAGCCAGCTGGAATGGCTAAAACATATAAAAACCCTTCCCACAGCTTGTACGATATTCTGCACAGAAGAAAAATGCAGTCACGTGGGCGTTCCAAAATAGCCACCTCTAACTGGAAGCAATTCCCGGCCACTTTGCCATGGTCAGATACCATGAAAGAAGCAGACTGAAACAAGGTCCAGAATTTTCACGGTCTTGAACTGTTGCCTTGCACACATACAAACTCAAAAATAGTCTTTAGCCAATTTTTCTGATCTCAGAATAATTCATCTTCAGCGTCTAAAACACTGGATTAACAAATTCAATTAATATGTAGAAAGATACAGAAATCTACATAGACATGAGAACAAATGAGAACACAGAACTAAAATTTCTAACAAGCAAACAACTACTTCAGATGCAATTCACATGAGCGTACGCTGGTTTAAACAGCATTTTACATCATAAATGTGAAGAATGTTAAAAAAGAAAAGTCATTGCTGAAAGCAAAAATACTAAGGACTACAGTGCTCAATTTACTTGCTCCTCTGAACTTGTTCTCATCTGTCGTTAATGAAGACAACTTTTTCCTTTCTTTGTCATTCAGACAGAGCAAGTATCCTTCTGCCTTCGTAGAAGCTCTATACCATGTTATTTACACAACTCGTCTGACAAGACATCTTAGCACTTAAATCAGCCCACCCAATTTGCTAGCTAGGCAAATAAATATACTTTAAGGAAAACAAAGTTCAAGTTCCAGGGTGTAGCTCTGTCTTTTATGGTAAATAAAAAAAAAAAATATCAGTCTCAGAAATAGAGCTACAATGGAAAAAACTACACGTATACTGAACTTGCAACATAAAAATGATGCTAGTATCGGTGCCACTTCTCAAACTAAAAGTACAGCAATACGTAACTACTAAAATTAAATGTTTCACTAATACTTCTATTATTTAGGCTGGTTAGATACGTGCAAGATGCTTCCCGTATTAAACGACTTATTGCAACACACCAACTGTAGATTGTGCTTTTTCAAAAAAACAACTAGCAGCTGCTCATTAAATCCCTGTACCACTGTAACTGACTACCCAAAGTATTTCCATCCGAATTCTAACCTAAGAATTGAAACAGATAATTAGTTTTAAAGCATGTTTACAGGTCAAATATGAACTGAGATTAAGCTTAGTAATCTGTTAAAACTTTCACAGCCGGTACTGCAGCGCAGGCAGTACCTCTCCGAGATGAGACAAAGGCCCCGATATTTGCTAGCTAGAACCCTGTTCTCTACTGGTAAGTAAAGTGGCACCACTCAGAACTGAAACCTCGCTGGGCTTCAGAATGACATAGGAAGATTTTCGTGTTGTTTAGTAACTAGAAAAAAAATTAATCCAATTTCTCATTTCCCAGGATAAAGACATTTTTGTATATTCACTTTCAGAAAGTAATAGGCTTTTATTTAATAGAGCTGTGAAATTTCACATAAACGATTTATGTATGTGCAGACACAACTCCTCAGAGTCAAAAAAAACAAACCCACGTTTTGTTATTCTACTCCCAGAAACAAAGATACCAGCATACTCAGTAGTTATCAATAAGTACTTGTTCTTGCTCCTGTGTTGTATCTGGGTTTGAGGATTGGGCAGCGCGGAAGAGGTGTCACTTACTGTCATACTCCGGTATTCATCTTCAAACATATCCAGAAAAATTTCTTCTCCCTTCCAAAAAAAGGGATATGGACATATCATGAATCCTTATGGCTATGGAGACATTGTTTAACTATGTACCGGGTGTCCCTGTCCAGGACCTGGCAGCAGGGCTGCAGGGGCCGCTGTGAGGAGAGGCCGGGGCTGCCCCGTGCTGGACACAGCCGGTTCCAGCCGCCTCCCACAGCCCCACTGCAGGACACAGCTGAGCCCTTCAGCAACACTGATGGCACCTCTGGGAAAACACGTTCAAGAAAGGGAGAGAGATTCCTCTGCAGCCCGTGGAGAGGACCATGGTGGAGCAGATATCCACACTGCAGCATCGGAGCAGGTGGATATGCCCTGAAGGAACTGCAGTCTGTGGAATACCCGCACTGTAGTGGATTTTTTTCCTGAAGGACTGCAGCCCATGGAGGAGAGGACCCACACTGGGGCAGGCAAAAAGTATGAGGAGGAAGAAGCAGCAGAGATGAATTGTTATAGACTGACCCCAAGCCCTCATTTCCCATCCCCCCTGCACCACTCAGCAGGGGTAGAAGGTAGAAGAGTCAGGAATGAAGGAGCAAAGTTGAGCCTGGGAAAAGGGAGGGGTGGTGGGAAGGTGTTGTTTTAATTTGTCTTTGTTTCTCACTATCTAAATTTGTTTTAATTGGCAATAAATTAATTTTCGCGAAGCTGGGTCTGTTTTGCCCATGATGGTAATTGGTAAGTGACCTCCCTGTCTTTATCTTGACCACATGATTTTTCCATCTTATATTCTCCCTCCGTCCTGTTGAGGAAAGGGAGTGAGAGAGCAGCTGGGTGGACGTCTGACAGCCAGCTAAGGTCAACCCACCACAAGTTACTTACTTTTTGTAAGCTACATTGAGAAAACATTCTTCAAGAGAATTCTAACAAAAATAGGAAGAGATTTTAGACACTTAAAATCTGTCATGGATTCTTCTTATACAGAAGTTAACACCTAGGGCTAAAATTTTTATTTCTCTCATTTTTACAGTATTACAAATTTCTCTCATGTTTCCAAAACAAAAAAAAAAAAAAAAAAAGGCAAAAAGCTGCAGAGGTCTCCAATAAGAAAAAAAGATTAAGTAAAATTTTATATCATCATATCAGAGAAGACACAAATAAAAATTAATGCCAGAAAGAAACACATTCCATGTGTTTTCCAGTGTCAATGATAAAATCCCAGAAATGTACTAATAGTGCGGCTCTGTTCCGTGAAATACATAGCAGTTGCTACAAAAGCACACGGCTGCTAACTTGACCTCCAATACAAATCCTGTGAGACTTCTAACAGCCTTTTTGTGATGTATGTCAGTGTGGTACGGGAAGGGCAGGAAAGGGGAGGAATCCTCCAACGAAACACCTCCTTCTCTATCACAAATATGGAGTTCCCATCTTAAAAAAAGTGCTGCCTTGGGCACTATGCAGAGGCTGAGCTGCAGACTTGCTTCTAACTCCACATTATGTAAAGGATTTTTTTCTTACAGCATTTTGCATATATATATATACCTTATAGAAACGACGAAGGAGATGAACACTTTCTTCCCTTGCACCCTAGAAAAGATAAAATAACTGTGTTTCATGGAGTAAATACACCATTTACTCAAAAGTCACATTTTAAAAAAACACCAAAAAACTCATACAGAAGAGACTGTCTGTTAATATCCTCATACTCATAGCCTTCAGCCCAGAATGTGATAGAACACAGTTCTTGCATTTATGAAAATACAGCTTATGTGAGCTTGTTAGTTTCAAAAGCACTTTTCTTTACATTGTTGAGATAGATGACACACAAATTTCAGAGAGAAAATTAAATATAACCCTGCTTGAGAAGTTAGAGTTTAAATAGCAAGGTAACAGCAAAGCTGAGAACAGAACATGGGGTATTGATTCTTTACGTTCACTGCACAGAGCCACCAATGGAAAAATGTTCCAGAAGCTCAAATTTCACATTTATGCTTATTGCAATCAGAAATGAAACAAATTTATTCAACTATACTACAAGACTCAAAGACAAGTAATGCTGTGACTGGTAATTTGAAAGAAAATACTTACCTCAAGGCAAGCAAGGTGAACATCTTTTATGATGCTGCCATTTTTAGAAAAAACAAGCTGCTTCAGCAACAGGCAGCCAAGTTCTAAAGTTGCCAAACGGATTTTTCCATCTATGAAAAGAAAATTTCAATATACAAAATAGTAGCAGTTTAAGTATTGCTCTTCTCATTACCCGATGTTCTTAAATGTTTCTATTCTTCTCTGCAATTGTCATAAGCTTTGCTCCTCTGTCATATACACCCTATCTGACAAGGATGAGTGCTGATGCTGGCTTACAATGCTGATGGCTATAAAAAGGAAAAAAAAAAAAAGAACAGGAAGAGTAATTTAAAGCAGAAGAAAATTTAAAGCAGAACCATGCAATAAGAAGGCAATAAAGATTAATACTATCAGAAAAGAAGTCGAAAACAATGCCTTTATCAATCTAAAGCACAAGTTGAACTATACTAAAATTACAAAAGGATCACAGATGTTTGGCATGGATAAAGTTACAAGATGAAAGGAAGTTTTGTATATAGCATACTAATAAGGCATAGCTTTTCCTTAAAAAAAGTCCAAAGGATTCAGATACAGCCTGGATATGAGAATCTAGAGAAGTCAGAATGAAAGAATGCATTGAGATTTTAAGCTTATAGTTTCAGAAGAATGTTAAAAAAAAAGATATTAAAAATGTACAGTCTGAGCTCAGCGATCAATACTAAGACAATATAATATACCCAAGAGACAGACAGACAGCTTAGCTTTTGACCCCAACGCCCATCTACTATTTCACAAGTTAGCACTATGCTGCCAGAGTACCCCCAAAAAAGAAGAGAAAAGGAGATGTTTTACACAGGATTTAGCAAGCTTAATAAAACCCCACTATTTCCACCCTTCCCCAGAAGTGCTTTTGTTTAAATAAA
>NW_009206041.1:25204-33510 GCF_000690835.1 Fulmarus glacialis | reverse complement strand
CTTTCCTTCTGCAGTATGTACAAACTCTTTATATATAAATATGCTTTTAATCTGTGACTGACACATCAGCATAACAAGTTAATACTCTGTAGATCAGTCTTGTGAGTCAAACAAGCATTAGATTTTATTCTGCAGACAATCAGGAATTTGATAGTGCATCAGTTTCATGGGAAAACCAGTTCTACTCATGTGAAGTTTTAAGAGAGGAAGTACAGGGAAAAGAGCTGTGGCTTGAACAAAAATCATGTTTCCATGGAATACGTCACCGAGCCTTGTATCCCTCATTTCACAAAAAGATTGAAGTCAAGAAAAAAACCCATGTTTTCTGCAAAACAGTTCAGAACTGAAAACACAATACAGATTAAAAAAAAAATCATGGGAAAATTTGATATCACCTCTAGAGACAATGGACTGCTATAAGCAAAGGGTACCATATAGTTTTCAAGACTACTACTCCACTGGAATTACTTTTACAAGCACAGGTGCCACAGATCATATTTTCAGGATGAAATCCTACATTAAGCTGAAATCACTATACATCTCATCATTTTTGTTTATTCAAAACCACAGAAAGTAGGAATTAAAACAATAGATCCCTGTATAGTTCCGAGTATAAAAACAACTACTTAGCAGAAATCCAGAGTTTCTGGTTCCTCAGCAACCAAGGCAAACCTGATAGTTGTCTTTCACAGACCATATCTACTTACTGTTCATCAAAGAGCATGTTAAACAGATGCTTTCCCCTCAAAGACAAGAGGCTAGGTAGCCGGGTTTTTTGTTTTTATCTTCAAAAATTCATTTTGGCAAGAAAACAAATATTGGAAAAGTGATACCTGGTTGTGCAGCATAATTCATTATCCTGATGAGCCCTTCTGCAAGTACATGATTATATGAATTTCTCTCTTCAGCATGTTGAGCTGGAAGTTGAATTCTCTCCAGCTTGACTGGGTCAATTCCTTTTGTGGGAGATGAAGGAAGAAAGGTAAATTAGAAAACAGAAGTATGCCTCAACGTAAGTATTTAACAGACTGTGGCAGTTTTCTCAGAAGAGTGTAATTAGCAATACAAAACTGGGCAAGTTAGTTTCGAATTTCTATTACAAGGAAAAGGAGGAACAACAGAAAGACTAAACATATTTATGTATCACTGAAAAATCTCAGCCTTAAATGGAGCCTACTGGGTGACAACAATCAAATCCCGAAGTGGTTGGTGACATCCAAATCGTTTTGCTGCATCTGGAATTCTCAGACTATTTGTTTGCATCTAAATCAAATAAAAGTCAAGCCATACATTTGAAGAGCATGAAGGCTAAAGGGGAAAAGATGAAAGTCTGATTTTAAATTCCGCTTTGGTAGTAAGTGATCAGTTCGTGTATGTTTTTAAAAAATAGGAATTTTATTTTGTAACTAGTAGCCTCTTATTTAATACCCTCCCCAATGCAAGTCACAGATTCTCACTGACTTGTTGTATAAGGAAACTAAATCCATCTTTCTTCAACCTATTCCTCTAAAATACCAAAGTTATTTCTCAGAATAGACTGATTACTGTAAGACCTCTAAGAACAAAACATAGTTATGGATTGCTGAGGATCTCCCTGTCCTTGTTCTAAAGAATGATAATAAACAACCCCATAAAACAGAAGATGACTATATTGCGGTTTATAGTTTCTTCCAACCCTGAGCTTGTAGTTAACTCTACATAACAATGCCATTTGTGATATACGATTTATTTCTTCACTAAGTATATGTGTTTAGAGCAATTAATAAAGGTCTGTTTGAAGATTAATGACAGTGATACAAATGTTCTCTGTCATGATGAGACTGAAGAAAGGGGTGGGGGGGAAGGAAGCATTTAAGGAACCAGGGCAATTAGAGTATTAGTGTTCACAATAATCTAACAGTTTAGTAAAGGGCTACAGTTTTCCTTCTGGAAAGGAAAGCTGCGTATAAGTAACATTTCTTAGAGAATATCTATATGCAGATTAAGCTCTCACAGAAGGACATGGTAATTAACCACCAGAAAACCATTAAGGAGACTAAGAAAACATGGGGGAGGAATAAGGCAGGACCAGTTCAACAAAGTGGCCAAATTGAAATCACTGTGAAAGAATTCACATTCAACATCTTTAATTTGGTTGTCTGCCTGCCAAGGATGCAGAGTTCTGCATTCTTGAGATACAGTACATGCTCTAGCAATATATATGAAGGGCTCCTTCTGCGATTAAAGATCTCTCAGATACAATTTGCAACAAATCTATCTAGCTGCATACATGTACCTCTTGGGATTCTTTCTTCCTGTTCACACAGATATTTTTTGCTGGTGAAAAACAAGCACGTCTTCTTTAAACTCGTTCAAGAACATGGTGAAAAATGCAGACTCAGTATCCAAACAGTAGGAGTCACAACCAAAAGCCTCAATAAGGTGTCTACATCTAGTGACAGAGACTGAGAAGGCTGCTCCCTTAGAAGCAAGACCTGAAACCAAAGTTCTTGGTTAAGCTAGGGCAATTCAGATTTTTTTGAATGTGTTCTGTTGTAGACTTCTCCACAGTGCCCCAATGAGTAGGACAGGGCAGAAAGGTGAAATTCAAACTGAGCAGCTAGAGAATCAGAAACAAATCTGAAACAGCCAATACACTGAAATAGAAAACTGCAACTCATTTTCCTGTGGTCTAGAGAAGACAAGCTTGTGTTGCGTTCAGTCACAAGAAATCATCCTAAATTTCCAATTCATTACCTGTTTGTTTGAACTGATTCAAGCGTTCACTAGAGCATTTACCATCTCTGTCAGATAGACAGTAAATAGATAATCAGATCCTAGACACACAACTCCTAGAGATTTATTACTTCCCGAAACTGGGGAAACAACTTGGCCTCTCCATGTTTGGAGAGAGACTTTCATACCCTTTTGCAAAAGAAAAGCATTATCAACCCTTGAGAAAGTCTGTAAGCAGACAGAGCTCCTCCATTATACTGAATTCAGACATAAGCATTGGCTCCAGCTCAATCCTGAAGCACCTTCCATAACTGATATTGAATTTGGTGTAGAAAGGACCAGCTGTACATCTCCTGAGTTTTTAAAGAACAACATTCCGCTCTTGCATCAAACAGGGGCACTAAATCAGCAGCTTGTAAAACCCCTCCTCTTCAAGACATAGAGGCACTGATTCCGTGGCCCTCGAGGCTGAAAGCAGTCTATTACAGGGCACAAGAGGAATGGGTTGGTGAAAGGGTGAAGACCAAAACTGGATGTCATTATCTGTCTAGCACCTAAGATCTAGGCTCAAGGATAAAGGGAGAAAGGAAAGTAGCTTCCAAAGACCAACAGGCTAATGTAAATTGTTGACAAGAAAAGCCAATGAGTATAGCCTAAAGAATTTTTCATTTAGAGAGGACTGACGTGACCACCAAAGAATGAAGTGTAGATTTTGACGCCTTAAATGCATAAAAGGTATCTCCAGTTTTAGGGCCAGGATACTTTTAGTCTCTTAAAAGGTAGATATTTCACTGCCTGTTGTATTTCTCTTGGTAACCCTGGATATTGGGTGAAAAATAAACAGCACAGAGATTGCTGAAACTAAGCAGCAAGAGGCTGCGTCTGCTGCAATCCTCACTGTTTACAGCAATACTACAGATGTAAGCAAATCATCTTTGAAACAAGACAGGATATCAGACTTTTTTTCTGGGAACAGGATATTGAAGAGTGACTAATTACACTGAAAGCAAATACAATGGGCTGAAGGACTATAGTCTTAAATAAAAGAATTCTTAAGAAATACAACCCTAGAGTGCAGGCTTACTCCTTCACAATGACATTGAAAGACTTCCGAGGACTCTCTGAAGCCGCAACAGTTAACGCTAATGATTCTGGCTATTTGCAGCCTCAACTAATGAATTTTAAGAGAATCATAGAATCATAGAATCTAACTCTGACATCAGGATTTTCTAGCACAGTGATGCTCAAAGTCCCTCAGGGAAAGACATTTTCTGGAAGAAGTATATTGGTTGCAGGGGTGGGTGGGAAATCAAAGATGCAAGTCAGAGAGGGCTAGAGCATGGCAAGGCTATGGTGCTATCTTTGGTGATATGAGTTGCGTTAGTATCTCTTGTCATAAGAGACTCTGAAAGCCCTGGAAGTCTGTAAATTATGATCTCAGAGAAGCATTCCTTCATTCCTGGAAAGAGATAACACCATCAAGAGGATGGAGGAGAACAGGAAGGGCTCAGCTTAGCTAGTTCCCTCAAGACTCTCATTTCCACTCTACTTGCCCATTAGAGGTACCTTGAAGCTCGAACAGAATCCTTACTTTTAAGCATACCATCACACCTGATGCTCTTTTGCTCAGTTTACTGTAGCAGTTGATTAATTTAAATTACTAGTATGTTATAGAAACTATCCTCATAAGCAGAAAATAACTAATTCAGCTCTTGATTCCTGAAACACATGATTATCCACATATATGAGATGTTTACATTATTGCTCCATAAGGAATCTATTTAAAATGCACACAAAGATAAACAGCAAAAAAGCTAACCATAATAATCCCTTAGAAAAGGTTACATATTCTCATACTGTCTGAATTATAATGAAGTACACGTTTAACCTAGTTTTGCTAGTTTATAAAATAGTCCAGGCTCCTTGGGAGACTTGCAAGATGTATTATGGCATAGAACACTGACAACTTAAACAAGCTTTCAATCAATTATAGCACAATGGATGAAAAGGCTGTTGAGGAATTACACAGTATAAAAAGAATTACTGAAGGACTGTCAAAGCTGGATAGAAATAGACAACACATGACTTCCATAATCACATCTGATTCTCAGGCCTTGTGCATTATCTATATGTTTAAAGTACACAAAGATTGAATTTTAACATATGGGGACAAGTTTTACAACCTTTTATACTTGGCTTACATGTAGCAAACACAGTATATGCAAAGTGGGAAAGAATTGGATCCTATGTATTTGTAGAGCGAATATAGTGGGCTTCAACTGAAATTAAAAGATTAAAAATGAAACACAATAATCCTATTCCAATTCCAAGAAACCTACGGAAGAAAAGTTATCCGATGTTCACAAAGCTTTCTACCAAATCGTTCTTAAAAACGTGATCCTTAGCAACTGTTTTTACTTACAGCATACTTATTTCTGCCTCCCCCATGTAAAGAATTTCTCACCGTTTAAGGCATGCAAAAACGTAAGTTACAAACAGATCGTGCCTGTCTAAAACCATATGTCTCATTTAGTTTTCTCTGGGAAAAGCAAAAAGTGCTTACCTTTGTTGTGTGACATTGCATACAGAAGACAGAGCACAAAGAGAGCATAGTAATCATCTTCAGCACAGTCCAGTGCATTATAGACCATATCAAGGAAAGGCCTGTGGAAAGGAGTAATTTTAAAACTGTCAAGAAGAAAAAGACCATATTTAAAGAAGAATGAGTAACTATCTTCTTCTACATGTAGCTAACGGAAGAGGCAAATTTAGAGTAATGAACATTTTCAGGCATTAAACAAAAATTAACCTGTTCAAGAGTACTCAGATTATAGTCATGCCTTGTATTTACATTCTGACGTTAATTCTGATGTTTTAACGGGACTTGTTACGTAATACTTTCCCAAGAATTGATTGTTCACACATTTACTGGGTTGTTTGTAGCACATCCAGTAGGTACGCAGAAGCGTTGTATAGCTTGTTTTAAGTGTATACATAAGTAATTTCAAGGAGCTGCTGTCACTGTTGCATTAAAAAAAGACTACCTTAAAACTCATGTACTAACCAGAGTTGAAAAGGTTTTACTATTACAAGAAAGCAGTTTTCACCAAAAGTTTGGAGGAAGCTAGGTTATTCTAAAACAATCAGTCAAAAACTTTACCGTCGAACAGGTAGGAAAGAAAAATGAACAAAGAAAGAACATTTGAATGGAAAAAAGAAAGCTTTGGATTGCAGATGAGCTTCATTTTCCTGGGTTTAAGCATGTGTGACCTACGATGACACATATACAGGAAGTTACAAACAGTGCCAAGTTCACCCTTCACCTATACCCCGAACAGACCAGAAAAGTCAATTTAATCCAGAAGCCGTTTGGACAGATCAGATATGGCTGAGATTCAGCTTATATTAGCACAAGCGTGATGGCAGGGCAACTTGGCTTCTTGTCTTAATCTGGCTTGCATCCAATCAGTTCAGAGCACAAGTAGAAATTAAATCCATTTTCACAGGTGGCCCAGACAGGAGAGAAAAAAAAAAAAATCAGGGAAGTGTCAGTCACCATAAGAAGACAGTTTAGAACATTGACTGAAGAGAGACAATTCCTACCTCTCACAGTATTTTTTAACAGTGAAAGCAAAAAAAAATCCTTATATTACCTAAATTACATCCAAATAAAATACATTAAAATAACATCCTAAGTCATAAAAACAAACACATTTTCCTATCTTCAGGCCTAGCAGACAAGAAGCATCCACTACAAACTCACCGTTGTGGTTAGCTATGGGTCAGAAGGGCTATCAAAGTTCAGAACACAACGTACTCTATACCTATTCCAGATCCGTGGCACCCTCATGGTCACACTTAACATAACCCAGAAAGCCACTCAACCGATGTCATAATAATTTGACACTTCCCATCAGCTCCACGCACATTTCAACAACATGCTCTCTTTTACTAAAACAAGGCTATGACAAGAATAACAGAACACACTGCTCCTCTGCTCAGTTCATGACATGGCAGTCCTATGTTTGTGCATTTCTGAAGCTGGATTACAACCATCCACTGTGATATATTTAAATGCCAGTGAGTTATGATCGCTCTTTGCCCAAGTTAACACTGTTGTATGTACCTAGGCCAAATTTCCCACATGTTGTCCTAACGTAGATCTCAAAAGAACGTAACTATTCAAGCAAAAACAGCCTAAAGAATTAGCAATGTTGAAAATAAACCAAGAGTGCCTTCAGTCTTCCTAGGCATCAAACAAGCCCTACAAGCCTCACGACATCCTGAAACAGGGTGTTTTACAAATAGCAAAGGGAGTTAAGCTTCAAGGTCTAAAGAGAAAGAGGACCAAGATATCCAGGTTCAAGATTATTAAAATACTTAAATGTTAGATAACATTAGGTCTGTTGTCAGACCAACAATAGATGGTAATTACCCTAAAAACTGACTTACAACGTAAAAGTAATATCTATTTTAATTTTATTAAAACCAATGTTTTAAGAGGTCAAAGCTGCAGAAATATCAGTAGCTGTTCCATTAACACCAATATTACATGGTATTAAATGACTTCTGTAATCTCTAATGCATTTTTCATTGTTTTCCCCCCACATACTACTTCGATTTGTGAAATTACATAACTTTAAAAAAAACATGATTACAGCAGTGAGAGAAATAATTTTCATTCCAGATGCTCCTTTACAGCATGTATCTATGTGCATTATCAAAGTCTCAATCACTGTAATCTGAAGCTGAAACAACTCGTTAACAGGTCCTCATATAGACTAAATATAGGATAGACCCAGAGAAACTTCAGCTTTTAGAAAGTAGCAACAGAAGGCACAACGTAGCATGAAGGTTTCGCATTCTGTAAAAAACTTCACTGTGTAGCATAAAAGGAAGTTAATTGAAAACAAGTCTTTAGGCTTAAACTTTCCAGTAGTGAGGCACATCAAAATAAAATTACACCAAAATACTTAAGTTTTCTCTTTTATGTTCTTCACAGTAGTAAAAGGGCTAAGGGAAATTGAAAACTTGACTTACCTTTTATAGCTACAGATTTTTAACTTCAAACTGTGCTGTTTTCCACTTATTTTTCAACAACTATTGGTCAATTTTTAAAAACCACTTTTAATATGAAAGGCTATATAGCAAGTATTTTCAAATGTATTTCTTAACTCTGTAAGCCTTTTCTTCCTTTACTATCCTTTTACTAGTGACTTCATAGAAGACACAGATCAAATGCCATACAAGTATTCTTCAAATTATTCATTCTTGTGGAGTGTGTCCACAATTGACAACTGCAACACATTAGGAATCACTATCATCACAATCATTAATGATTATTCCAGTTATGGAATTTTCTCCCACTTCAAGCATGGAATAAAAAAAATCACTGCATTTTACACTACCACATGGCACCTTATCCACATGGCTCACCTTATCCACAAGACTCAGTGATTCAAAACTGTTGCAGGAAAGAAGCTATACACACTTGTGCTGGTTTTGGCTGGGGTAGAGTTAGTTTTCTTCACAGCAGCTGGTATGGGACTATGTTTTGGATTTGTGCTGAAAACTGTTTTGGTAACACAGGG
>NW_009206041.1:12188-25173 GCF_000690835.1 Fulmarus glacialis | reverse complement strand
TGCGTCCACAGAGTCAAGGCCTTTGCTGCTCCTCACCCCACCCCACCAGCGAGGAGGCTGGGGGGGCACGAGAAGTTGGGAGGGGACACAGCTGGGACAGCTGACCCCAACTGACCAAAGGGGTATCCCATACCATATGACGTCATGCTCAGCATATAAAGCTGGGGGAAGAAGAAGAAGGGGGGACATTCAGAGTGATGGCGTTTGTCTTCCCAAGTAACCATTACGCGTGATGGAGCCCTGCTTTCCTGGAGATGGCTGAACACCTGCCTGCCGATGGGAAGGAGTGAATGAATTCCTTGTTTTGCTCTGCTTGCGTGTGTGGCTTTTGCTTTACCTATTAAACTGTCTTTATCTCAGCCCACGAGTTTTCTCACTTTTACCCTTCTGATTCTCTCCCCCATCCCACCAGGGGGGAGTGAGCGAGCGGCTGTGTGGGACTTAGTTGCCAGCTGAGGTTAAACCACAACAACACTTGAGCAAATTTCTTCAGAGATTTAGCTACTGTTTGAAATATTACATTTGGCATATGGAATAACACAAAATCTTAAGCTATAGTAACTTATCCACCTACATTTCCAAAAATTCACGTACAAAACTAAGGCCAGAAATGCCCTACACAACGTCTATCCTTATTTCAAAAATATTTTTAGCTCTGCACGTTCTTTGATGCTGTTTATTTTTAGAAAAGATGCAGGATGCTGTCAGATCATATCTGCAGATCAAGACAGTCCTGCAATGCAGGCATTTGCCAGATCCATTGGCATCTCACATGTAAGTATTTTGCACCCTTCAAGACCTGAGCATCCTAGTTGCTTTAGTATTCAATGCAGTCATTGCCAATTTCTTTCTAAAAGCCATTTGGCACATATTTTAGTCAAAATATCAATAATCTAGAACAACGTATTTTAAAGCCAGTTCAAGTCAAGGTTCAATTTCAATTTTACAATGAAATTAAATGTTACCTTTATTAATGAATGTAATCTAAGATACGTCAAATCTATAACGGAGACAGAATGAAGTTCTGGGAATACAGGGCAGCATTTCCCAAGTTTAAAAATAAATTTGAAATCCTATTAAACGTGTGCATTTCCCCAAGGGACACATTTGCAATTACTTCTGTGTCAGAGATGGCATGTTCAGTTTCTTTTCTTTAGCATTCTAATAACAAGAATGCAAAATTCTTACTGAGAAAATGTCTTATGGGTATTTAATATATCCAAGTTTAAATTTTGAAGTCAGGAAAATTTCTGCTCCCAGAAACACTTAAAAACTGCATTTCCAAGAGATGTTTTCAATAACCCTAAGATATACTAATGGACCTTGGAAACCGTACATAGGTTAGTAAGGTTTATCGTAACTACTACTACTAAAATTCTGCAAAATTTAGCCCTGAACTAAGGAATTTTCCTTCTTTTTTCCTTATAGGTGTATACAAAATTGACAGATGTGACCATAAATATAATTAAGAAAACAACTTCTGGCTTAATTTAGAGGTTTAGAAAATTCTGGAATGAAAACATTTATATTCTGGTTTTACTGTGTTAATATTTTGTAATTTAACTTTGCCAACTTAAGGCATCACACTTGCCATAAAGGAAAGCACAAACTTTACAAAGCAACAGGACCATTTCCAAAACTGATCAGTAGAGGGGCCACATCCCATTTTTCTGTTGCCTCACTTATTTGTGATCCACAAGAACCCCTGTAATTTTAGTTGGAGGCAGATTTGAAACATCGCTTAAGAGAAGTGAGAAAGTTAAGAGGAGGGCAAGTAAGGAAGCAATCCAGCAAAATACATTACAGTTCCTTTATACCTGTTCCAGTTTGTTATCTCACTCCCAGAGGCAGCTGCACTCTTTTCTTCATCTGTTGTATTCTGTTCTGTCACAGTAGAGATAGACAATTCTGACAGTTTACATCTCTCCATGATTACCATCTCTATTTCTAAAAAAAAAAAAAAAGAAAAAAAAAATCCAACAACAACAAAAACCCCCAAAATTTGTTATTTTTAACAAAGAGTTATCGCAAGCTCTTTTATATTTTCTGTTTCGCATTAAAAGTGACCGATGCAACTATATGTAAGAGGTATAACCATAACCTCAGAAAGGTTAATGAATGAATAGATGTAGGCAAATTTTCTTCCCAATAAAATAAAGTTTGCTTACATTTCTTCAAGGAATTTAACTGCTATAAGAAAATGATACATATACATAATATATGTAAAGAAAAGATACAGATTATTTTGGCAAATAAACAAGCAACAGTAATCCCCCTCCCCTCCAAAACACAGAAGAAAAAGCATAGAACCTCCTTCTGGAAAAAAAATTTCTTTGTGAAAATGCTGGTGAGATTGGGGCATGGGTGGACATCAGGTTTCATACAGGGTGTAAATAGGTCTCTACAATTGCAGCAAACAGGATACCTGGTCCTGAGTGCTTCATACCTATCGGCTTTAAGTAGAAGTGTTAGGACCAAATCTAGCTTTTGCTTAAGAATTTAGACAAAGATGACTACTAAATGCACCAGTTTAAACAGTAGATCATGTCATATTTTCTTCAAATCATGGTAGGCAATACATCATCAGTTAATTGACACCATTTAAGGCAAGCCTTCTCAAACAGACTGTTTACCTAAATCAAAACGCAACTATGTTTGGAGATGGCATAAAGCATAAAAGTCTTGTTTTCAATTGCTTGCATGCAATTCTGCCACGTTTTTCTCAATTTATGTGTGAAGTAGTTTCTCACATACATCCTTCTAACAGTTACTAACTAGTAAAATAAACAGTTACGATATGCTGTAAGACCACTCAATCTATAAAACCAATTCTTAAGGTTAGCATTACACCAAAAATCCTGAAAACATGCAATTAAAAAAATCTAAAAGTTAAAGATGTTTTCTTCAGTTTTGAACTTTTTAATATCGTCGTCTACTATGTACCGTCACTTTTAGCACACTTGTTGAATTTTATCATTGAAACATGCATAAAATACTCCCGACCATCTCACAAAGGTAAAGTGGCTGCACCATTTGCCTTACCACAGAAGGAAAAGTTACAAAGTTGTGAAGTCTACTTATAAAGTGCCCCATAATCATGTACACCTAGGTGCAAGGCATGCATTTGTGAAAAGGGCGGAAGACTACAGGAAGATATGAAAACACTTTCACAGTTTTTAATCAGATTAGAAGTGTATGTTCTGACAGAATGATTTAACATGAGAAAAGAATACAGCCAAAGACTGAAACAAACTTAATAGTCCCATGTTTACCTAGTGCAACAAGAGAACAAGTCATGTAACAGATCACAGCCAGGTCTATAAAGGAAATAAAAGTATCCAAATTGTAAGCATCATTTTTATTTGCTGGTATACTCACCTTCATTTTCACTGCTTGTTCTGATGCCCTTTGAACTCGCATCTGTACCTTTAGTTTTATCTAGGTCATCTTGGTTATCTTCAGATCCTCTCTCCTCTTCATCTTCTTCCCCAACATTTTTATAGTTGGGTCTTTTCTGCACCCTCTTCTTCCCCTTCTGTTTGTTAATTTCAAGAGACCTCTCAAGTGTTTCTGTTGGTTTTATGAAACATCTGATACTTGACTTTGCCTGTAAATTTGAAGAGTTTACACTGAGTTACAGCAAGACATTTTTAACTCTAATTGATAAAGAAACTTCAGTTCATACAAAAGAGTGGGTTTAGAATGTAAAATAGCATATCACTTACAAATCTCAAATCCATTTTAAAATACAAGAAAGCAGACCTCAAGTTGTATCAAATCATCAGTAGAACAATTATCTCCAAAGTAACATATCCTAAAGATCTATCATTAAAATGTATGACATCTTGACACAAGAAGATATAGAACTACCTATTTCAACCACAGAAGTTTATTAATTTTTCTCCCGTCTTTGAACTTTCCTAACAGGTGAGACAGCTAGTACATACAAAACTAAGACACCTTTTGCAAAAAGGATAAAGGCAGCAAAATCCAAAGTGTGTGTTGACAGCAATGTATTAATATGAAATACACTCTTTAAATGTCTTTGGCAGTAGCAAGGGCAAAAGCCAACGCCCTATGCCGTAAGCTTTTTTTGAATCTTAAGCTTCCCTCAACAGCATACTAGTCCGTGTATGAATTAGGAACAAATGGCACTGACATCAACCTTTTTTGGGCCTCCAGACATTGACTTACCAAGTCCGGAAAACCAACACCACTTCATTTGTTAGACTTTAATATACTTGTGCTCTACCCAAAGATATCAGAAGTGTATCTTTCAAGTCAAAACACTGCTTTTGGACAAGAAGGCAAAGAGTATTCAATCAATACCTGATTTTCCTGATTATTAATTTACAGAGCAAGAAGATAAATTTAGATGACAAATTTCTCCCAGAGGACATAAGTATTTCCAGGAGTCTGTGCCATCCTAACAACAGAGAACAAGGTATTCTTATAGAACGACACAAGACACTACAAGAAGTTCTGCGACTAGCAGGACTAAGAAAACATGGTTTCCTATAACTTTGCAGATTGTTTCTGAGCTGTGATGCTTTGAGCTCCCTTCTCACTTGTTAGGCCTGCCAGCTGGATTACTAGAGTACATGCTCCCTCTCACCCAGAGCTATAAACATTGATCAGCCAAATCCCTCTGTTACTGAGAAGTGAAACACATGGTTTGGGGGCTTCCTGCCAGCATAGGTTTATGCTGAACAAGACTGCTACAGAAACTTCATTACCTTTCAGACCTCAATACTTCAATCACATTTAGCTGACGCTGGCTAAAGGGTTAAAAATTTAAGGGCAAGCAAGAGAAAAGAAGACAGACTAGAGTAAATACAAAATTGATTCCATTCCTTGCCTTAGGTGACTCAAGTACAATAAGCGTTGAAGATGAGTGTATCAAAGAGACCTCAGAGGAAAAGTTTGGAAAAATCCCTCCCTTCATTTAATAAGGAACACCTATACATAAAAACTAAAAGATTAGGAAAAGATCTGGGAAGAAGCCTTCTACAATTCAAAAGGCCAAAATGCTTCTCTGAATCTTCTGACTTTTTTTAAAAAGGTTTTATAGAAATCTTGCGAAAGTCACCTTACACTTGGCTCTGAAACAAACCACATAGTGGGAGGAATCTTTCACAATACCAAAAAAACCCACAATGTGAAATTTACCACACTTCTGTCCCCCAGTAATCTCTCTGATATGCTTCTAGTCTGATCAAACTGCAACATAGGAAGGTTATAAAACAACAAGATTATCTTCTATTGATGGCTTCTGGTCAGAAAAGTCATAAGAAAAGGGAAGAACACATTAAGTCCTGTTTTTTAGGGAAAAAAGGAAAAGTAGCATGCAAGTTGCATAACGCATTTTCCCCTTCCTGCATTCACTTCTTACAATTGCTTACTAGAATCCTGTAGCTACTTTTTTTTATGAAGAATGCATGTGCTTAACATCCTTGCATTTCTAATATGCTGTTAGCCATATGAGCAAAATAACCCAAGGGACCAGTAGACAGTGATGTGCTCATAAGCACTGAACCATGGTCTGGTCCATTTCAAGAAAGAATGCTGAGAAAAAGTCAACATATATATTCTGTTCTGCTAAATATAATAAGGCTATATATTTAAAACATTCTAAAATCAGACTTAAAATTAATTTACATAGTATATGGTTTATCTAAGTTGATTATACAGTTTGAGATACTGCTGGTTTATACTTTTAAAATGTCTTTCAACCATATTTTCAATTATGGTTTATCTTGTGTAATGTGCGCTAGCAAAATAAGGCAGTACCAGTAACTTTTATGGGAAGGAGAAAGTAGGTTAAACAAGAAACCAAGAAACATGACATAGGTAGAACTGGCCCACATCCGAATTATGCAGGAAAACAGATCTCACAGGAAGTAAGGTAAACCTTAGTGTGATGACTGCTAACAAGTTTAAATACACTCTGTTGGCTACACATATTCAACACTCATCATGAGATAAGAATTACTATTTCTTCTGATGCCACCTAAAACCAGAAATACAGGGAAAAGATATGGAAAGAAAAGTGTATCTTAATCTGCTATACTTTGAGTGGAGAACCTGTTTAATGGGTTGGGCAATCATTACTGCCCTATGATGTTCAGCAGATCTCCATGAGTAGGTTATCACCAATTCGTAAGTATCAGCAGTTAGATCTGCTGGTGATTTTTTCCACAAATTGGTTTCCAGTAAAAAGTACCGTTTATTCCTGTTGTGACAACTACCATTGCTTTTTTGCCCTAAATAACTCTGGATAACTTCTCAGCTTTTTTTTTTTTTTTTTTTTTTTTTTTTTTTTTTTTAAAGTATTCTTTACTCATTTAGTCTCCTATCATGAGGACACATGACCCTGCTTCTGGTAATCTCAGAACTCTCTACACCTCATTCCACTTTAATTCGTCTTATTAGGAAGATGAATATACACATGAGGTTCTACTTCAGGTTTTAGAACTTTACTTCATGTTAGTTACACTTCACTTTAAATATATCAAGACATCTCAGTTACAAGAGATGAACAGTGTTAGGTACAGAGCAGGGGTTTAGAGATAACTGGGGCTCACCATAACACACAGAGATATCGCCAAAACAACAAACTTAGGAGAGTATCAGAATGATTACCATGGGAAACTATAAGAGAAAGGAAGTAGTAAAAGATAAATTTGGGTCTGACTTAAGAACAAACACAATCCTAAACTCAGTCAAAAGGTAAATTTAAAAACTTGCTCATCACTTTTCTCTACTAGACCCAGAACAAGCAATTCTAAAGTAGCTTCTGAAATATCTGCCATTATTCAATAGAAGTTTGTCATTTCTTTGCAACAGAATACACCACTGTAATAACTTTGCAATGATCCTGATACACTTTATAGTCGAAAGAACAGCCCCTGAAACAGCTAACAATGCTCAAAAATCAACTTTCGGCTCTCAGAAGTCCTGTCACAGAGCAACAGGAAACTGCCTCACCTTTACTTAAGGCTATGCCTCCATATCTACAGCTGACTTTAGTCTCACTGCATTGAGTTGTGTATCAGCAGAAAACACCATGCAATATATGCAGTAGTTGTTCATACTCATCAACTGAGAGCAGCTCACTTCACAGCTCCCCTCACTGGAAGTAGGGCATGGAGCTCTTCCACTGAAGATTACTCCCCGCTCTTTGTGCAAATAACCAACCTGCACCAATAGGTTTTCTGACAGTACAGGTTTTCCCCTCCAAGGTTTCATTGAAGAATATGGTTGAATTTACTAAAAACTAAAGTTTCTCCCACGGAAGTTTTTTCCTCATCCACCAAAAGTGCCACCACTCTGCTCTCCCTGTAACAAAGCTCCACCTCTAGCAGTTCCGCTGTCTATCCTAGAAAGCCAATACTCCTCCTATTTCCTATTTACTACCTGTTCAGGTATGACAGAACTCCCAGTTTACATGCCATGAGGACACATCTTTAAGACCAGTAAGAAGCAGCAACCTAAATAGTATTACAAACATAAGAGAATAGATGAACAGAAGTTTATAGTAACCCCCTAATATTCCTAACACTAGGGCAAGCACACAAACATATGCTACAGATATTGTGCAACTCTGTACAGTAACTACAACATGAAAAGAAAATCTCAATTCTGCAACAACTGGTGCCCCACCCTCTCGCCACAAATTTCCTAGTAACAAACCTGCTTCTGCACAAGTAACACACACGACATTCAGTATGCAGCTAGCAGAAGGTCAGACATTTGCTAACACAAGTAAGAGATTGCTTGTTCTTAAAGCATTCAGTCAGCTCTACCATTCCACTGTAGTTTTTTTCTAAAAAAGATTAGATTCTAAATATCAAGGTCAATAGTACAAAATACCAGAACCCAAAAGCTACTGGCTAAGATCAAGCTAGTCCACACAGCTTCCACTGCACAGTAGGAAGAGATTTGGAAAAGTTGACTTGTATCATGGAAGAGTTGAAGCATACCTCCCCCTTGAAACTCTCAGAGCTATAGCCACTGCTGGGAAAGAACATACGTAAGAACCAAGCTATTGCTTGCTATAAATTAAACATTCAGTCAGTAACAATTTGCTGACCAGTCAGACATTAAGGGACATGTCCAATCTTTAGACAAAACTACAGTCAGAAGCCTCTTAACCAAAGTAAGGTCATACCTCCTTCTTATTACCATCCCCAAATAGACCTTTAAAAAGTAACAAGCAAGCATTTCACAAACTGTGAAACCCACAACAAAAAGGAAAAAATCATATACATGACACACTTAGAAAAGCACTAAAAACAGCATCTAGCAAGATCTACACAGGATTAAATCTGAAGGTACAAGGGCAATGACAAAGTGATAGCACTCCCATGTATTTGTGGCTGGTCTATATTCTCTTATGCACACTGATGCACACTTTCAGAGATGATCAGTTTTACTGCTAAAACATTGGGAATATTCAGATGAAAATCTTTACTTCCTTCTATATCTAAAGGATTTACCATAAGGCCAGGTATTTTTTTTAAGTCTCTCATTTCTACTACAAGTTGCGTAAGGAAATAATTTCACAGGAAAGTTGTAATGACTCATTTCTGTCTCACTACCAAAGAGCTGATAACAAAAACTGAACACAAAAGACTGCATTACAAAAGTGTCCCATCAGAATGATGGAAGCCTTTGCAGTGTCTGACCCCCGCTGAAGCAGCTAAGTATTCTAATTTGTGTCCTACACATTCTTATACCACTACCTCAAATACATATATATGCATGCACAAAAATATTGCAACTTTGACAAGAACGTAATACTGTAAGTTGCACAGAGCATTTTTCTGCTGTCATATCCAACAACAAAAGCTGAAATCTCCTATTGCTGCTCTTCTCTCCTAAACACAATCACCTTAGCTTACCAGTTTGTTTTTCCAATATTTTCTTTGCCTCTAAAAAAAAAATATTAAAGATTAGTTGGCCACTTACTGAGTTCTTCTGTATATCTTGCTCAACTTTAGAAGAAAACACCGAGAGGTCACCATTAAGTATAACCTCAGCCAATGAGTTCACCAAAGGGGCGTAATGTATAATTAGAAAAACCTATTAAAGGAAGGGTGGAAAGAAATATCAGACATTTATTACAGAACACATACAGTTTCACAATTTCAGTCACTGAACATACTACTTTGACCTTGTTAAACTGGTATCTTAAGTTTACATATACAGTAAAGTACAATTGGTTACACTGATAATTCATGAAATCTACTTCAAAACACAGGAGACCGTAATCCTTTCTACAGGTATTTGACCTTTCTCTATATTTTAAGCCACCCAGTTTTAATAATTCTTCATATTCTTCCCTCCTTCTGAGAAATGTAAACTCTCTCTCCTCATCAGCTTTCAGATGAAAGTTGTGTGACATCCTAGCAAGGAAACCAAATTAAAACTGCTCCAGAAAATTGTTTTTTTGAGAAACTACGCAAACTGATTATAGTACACAGCATCCACTGAACTTCTTGTATGCCAACAACTGGCAGGACTCCAGTAAGTTCTGTGTTTTGCACACAATTACTCTGCAGTGATTCACGAGTAAATGTCATGCAATAGGCTGAACTAGATCAGAAGCTGCTTTTCTGGCTATGAAATAGCAATGAATTATGGTCTAGCTAAAAGCAGCTACATGACACAGGAGTAAGGCCATATTGCCTATAACTTTAAAGCACTTACCCAGAAGTGCTTCAGTGCTTTAACAGAGTTCTCTGTTTACACCAACCACTCTATTTTGAGGCAAGGCTTACAAGATTGGGCCAGCAAACAATTGGCTTCTAGAAAGAACCAGCTCAGGTCCAGCCAGAATAGCCTTATGTCAGCTTATATCCATTCTCTTCACAGGAATATCAAAGGTGGATGCCTAAACAGTGGTTCTAGCTGAAATATCCCCAAATAATTTCTAAATTGGTAAACCTAATCAAGGTTTTGACAACAGTTAGCTAAACATGATCTCCACAGGTTTTCTGATTAAAGTCAGAACCATTCCAGACCTTCAAAAGTGAAGTGATTATTAGCATGTGGTGGTGACCTATGTAGAACTTTGGAAAGTCACAAAACAATTCAAAAATACTTTGAACAACCTCACAAATCACTCAAGCTTCTTCTAATTCAGAAAGCATAGCTCGACTATACACAGGCATGTTTTGGCAAAAGTACATTACATGTTCACTTTATGAGTGCTAGTACAAGTCTCTCAAGCACTTGTCTTCAATATATGTAATGCCTAAAGCATACATGTCTGGTGTCAATAACAGAAATAGTTAAGAAGGTTTTTCAGATACTCAGTGTACACTTTTTCAGATCCCACTCCATCAAAGACAGACTCTAGGTTAAAAAGAGGTAGAAAAAGATGCATTTCTGCCAGTTACAGAAAGAGTAGCTTGATTTTCTACATCACATCCCATTCTAATACACAAAATTTGTTCCCAATTCTTTATGGTTAGGAAAAAGTTCAATTTTCTTTATTAAAAACAATAAAGAACATAGATGCAAATCTTGAAGTAATACTTAGCCAATACTTCTGCTGAAATCAAAGAGCCTAAAAGAGGTCAACATATACAACCCCATGATGCAGATCCCTTTAGTTACAAGACGCTGTTGCTTCCAAGGTTTTATCTGTGGCAAATAATTCCCACAACATCACAATTTTTTGGGTTTAAATTAAGAAGCATCAAATTATATTATCCTGAAAAATCACATTTTTCAGAGAAGTTCTTATTTGAAAATAAGTTCCAGAAAGAAAAGGAGGTGGGACTGGTAAGAGTAAGAAATAACAAGTACTTAATTATGGATTTAAGGTATAGGCATAATGACATTCAAATTGTGAGAAAGTTTGAATTTTTGTTGGTGGTGTTTTTTTCTTCTTTTTTTTTGTTTGTTTTTGGTGGGTTTTTTTTTGTTGATGTGTTTGTTTGTTTGTTTTTAAACAATAAAAAAAACCCATGAGATCATTGCTCCCTCTACTTTTCAAAGAGGAAAATTCAAACCTGGAATCTTCCATAGCTTAGGCAGATTCAAAGTGCAATACAGCATCTATCTAAATTTCACCTGCAATTTTACTAAATTCTGTCCTAGCATGTTTCATCATTTTACTATGCGCCATTTGTCAGGTGGTGTGCATAAATTATAACCACTGAATGCTCTAAAGGCTACCCTGTGCTATGGGATCCTCAGCAGAATGATATTAACTGAAGTAAGAAGCTGTTTGGTCTGTCTGTAAAAAGACAAATGATCTTGCTGCCTTTTTTTTTTTTTTAAATAGAAACTGATAGGTTTAAAACTTCATTTGCCAAATTGTCTTTAATGGCTTTGCCAAAATAGACAAAACTATAGTAACTTATAAATCATAACACTACTGCAAAACATGTCCTGAAATAGGACAAAATACTTAAAATACTTACTTGAGAAAGAAGATAGAGAGAAACTTGAAGACTTATTTTTGGACGCTCTCCACCCTACAGAAAAAACATTACGAAACATGCTGATTTATTTATACAAAGTTAAAGCATTTACACTGTTTAATATTTTATTTAAAACAAAACTTTTAATATTGTATTTTTCCACATTCTGCTACAAAACGTTCAGAAAGCATCATGCTCTTAAACATTCACTTCTTGCAAATTACTTCAAATGAAGACTATAAGCATATCCCTTACTCTACGTGCTTAAAAAACGGTTATTGATTACTGTCTTTCATAGTCACTTTGGTAACTTAAATTTAACAGATGAGTATCTGAGAAGTATGTTGGTTTCCACTATGCTACTATTCCTTCAAAAAGTACTTCTCAGTTAACATTCATTAAAGTCTGCTCTAAAAATTAGCTATTCAGAAACAACGAAATATTACTCACATAATAAAAATACGTTCTTGACAGATGCTTCTCTAAATCAAGTTGTCAAATCACATTGGACAAAAATATTTGAAGTATAACTTGAGCACAACAGTACTAAATTTATATACCAGTAGTAATGAAAATGTTTCTAGAAATAAATTAGTGATACTTTAAAAACCATCCCCAAATAAATTAATCAGTTTTCTCAAGAGGTAAGAACAGCCCGATTTTATGATCGCAAATATCTCTGACTCATGACACATCTGCCTGAAAACAGGAGGATAAGCAGATTTTTGTACATGCATGAATAGAAAGAGTTAGAATAGCTGAAATGAAAGTAAAAGTCAGGAAGTCTGCTTCACCCTATTTCAATGGCCTTATCACCGGCATGACAAGAAGCTGATTGTTACTCAATCTTCAGTGCACGTGCAACATACTGAATTCATTA
Organism: Fulmarus glacialis; assembly: GCF_000690835.1. Taxonomy (NCBI): domain Eukaryota; kingdom Metazoa; phylum Chordata; class Aves; order Procellariiformes; family Procellariidae; genus Fulmarus; species Fulmarus glacialis. Next base: position 12,858 of record NW_009206041.1, on the reverse strand, counting down.
ACTTGCAGTAAACCTGAGCTCTAGGTTAATGAAAGTATGCTGAAATTCACGAAGCATTGTGTAGCTTAAGAACAAACACCACTACAGAAAATTAAGAAGGCGGAAGGGAGAGGAAAAAAAAGAAAAAAGATGGAAAAAAACCAGGAATAAACAGAACAGTGAATATTTTTTTTTTTAAAAGACAAGTGAATACAGGAACCTATACAGGTTTTAAAAGAACAGTTTCTAATTCATTAAAAATTAGCTTTCCACTAAATTTAAAGGCTTTTAAAATAAATTCAACTATATCACATTCAAACACAGCTTATCTGCAAATAGAAGAACCAAGTATTTCTACCTGGAGTGGATTTTTACACCATGTAAAATTTGTGCATATAGCGGGAAAAGGTATAATCTGCTTTTGCCAGGAGACAAGCTAGCATATCAGAAAGACAAATCACACATCTCCCAGCGTCAGAGAAATTTAAACCCTGTTCCAAATTTGCAGCTCTTCTCATCTCCGCTATTGTTAGCATTTAACAACCATGTCATCCAAAACAGTATTTGTTTGGTGAACAAAGTTTCATCTATTCTGCCCTTAAATTCAGTCTCAGGGTACTTCCCCTACAGTCACCTTATTTAAGCCGTTTCATGTAAAACACACAAACATAGATATTGACAGTATTAACCC